>NC_047679.1:65822043-66124361 GCF_011762505.2 Arvicanthis niloticus
AGGGAGACATAACAACAGAAATAGAGGAAATTAAAAAAAAATCGTCAGATCCTACTACAAAGGCCTATACTCAACAAAATTGGAAAATCTGGATGAAATGGACAATTTTCTAGATAGATACCAGGTATTAAAGTTAAAAGAGGAGCAGATAAACCATCCAAACAGTCTCATAACCCCTAAAGAAATAGAAGCACTCATTAAAAATCTCCCCACCAAAAATAGTCCGGAGCCAGATGGTTTTAGTGCAGAATTCTATCAGACCTTCCAGGAAGACCCAATACCAATTCTCTTCAAACTATTCCACAGAATAGAAACAGAAGGAACAATACCCAATTCGTTCTATAAAGCTACAATTATGCTTATACCTAAGCTTCACAAAGACCCAACAAAGAAAGTGAACTACAGACCAGTCTCTCTTATGAATATTGATGCAAAAATACTCAATAAAATTCTCACAAACCGAATCCAACAACACATCAAAGCAATCATCCATCATGATCAAGTAGGCTTTATCCCAGGAATACAGGGATGGTTCAATATTCGGAAATTCATCAATGTAATCCACTACATAAATAAACTCAAAGAAAAAAACACATGATCATCTCACTAGATGCTGAGAAAGCATTTGACAAAATACAACATCCCTTCATGTTAAAAGTCTTGGAAAGATTAGGAATTCTAGGTCCATACCTAAACATAGTAAAAGCAATATACTGCAAGCCAGTAGCCAACATCAAACTAAATGGAGAGTAACTTGAAGCAATCCCACTAAGCTCGGGGTCTAGACAAGGCTGCCCACTCTCACCCTACCTAATCAATATAGTACTGGAAGTCCTAGCTAGAGCGATTAAACAACAAATGGAAGTCAAAGGGATAGAAATAGGAAAGGAAGAACTCAAAATTTCACTCTTTGCAGATGATATGATAGTATACTTAAGTGACTCTAAAACTTCCACCAAAGAACTCCTAAACCTGATAAACAACTTCAGTAAAGGGGCTGGATATAAAATCAACTCAAACAAATCAGTAGCCTTCCTCTACTCAAAGGATAAACAGGCTGAGAAAGAAATTAGGGAAATGACATCCTTCACAATAGCCATGAATAATATAAAATATCTTGGAGTGAATCTAACCAAGCAAGTGAAAGATCTGTATGACAAGAACTTCAAGTCTCTGAAGAAAAAAATAGAAGAAGATTTCAGAAGATGGAAAGATCTCTCATGCTCCTGGATTGGCAGGATTAATTTAGTAAAAATGGCCATGTGTTGGGAGCCGCAGTGCCAAGATGGCGCAGACATCCTGTCCTCCCACTTGTAAACAACTGACTGTGCAGGTGCAAAAGGCAAAAGGTGCGCCAAAGTCACTGCCCATCCTGGGGCGTAATATGGGGTGATGAGTGAACAGCCAATCAGAAGTGAACACGCCACTCTAGGGTATATATAGCAGTGCCATTCCCGGGCTTGGGGTCTTTTCCGCTTTTGCTGTTACAAGAAGTAAAGCCTCGTCTGTAGTGATACCCGATTACTGCCTCCGTGTCCTTATTTGCGGGCGAAGGGGACACAGAAGAGGTGCGCGCAATAACTGGAGCCGAAACCCTGGAATTTCAAGGCGCCGCGGAGACCACCCAAGTTTTGGGGCAGGTTAAAAAACTACAGGTTACGAGGTACACCTTTGGAAGGTATGCTTGGGGTAGAAACCTTCATTGCAGGTGGATATTCACCCATTGCCACCGCAGCAATAGCTAGCCTCTTGATTGCATTTCTTTCAGCTATTAGGGCAAGTCAAGAGGTTTCAAGAGAGGTCAGCTCCAGGCTATCAGAACCAGAGTGTGTTAGTGTTAGCCGGCATCAGGCCAAGGAGCCTGGAGGTCAGGCCAGAGGGCCTGGAGAGATAGAGTACTCAAAAGGAACAAGGGCTACTGCAGAGTCCATTAATCTTGAGGACCCTCCACCGGATGGTGGAGAGAGAACGGAGGTCAAAAGGACCCCCCTGTACTTCATTAAGAAGCCTGACTCCATAAAACTGGGCAGCTCCGAGGAGGAGAGCATAGAGGAGGAAGTAGCCGCTTGTGCAAAGGATAGCCGTTCTGAGATAAGACTAAGAAAGATCTTAAGTCACTCAGCCCAGCCCCACCGACCTCGGCCAGCGCCAGCGGCTCGCTCGGGCTCGAGGGTCCCCTGCCGTGCTTCTCACCTTGGGCTGTGGGAACAGAGTCCCTGCGATGGGGCCTGGGTCAGACCGGTTGCAGAAGCGTCTGTGCTCTGCTACCGGCGGCAGCTTGCAACAAGGCAGAGCCAGAGCAAGGGTGTGGGGCAGCGGGCACACATGGAGTGTCCTGCGGGCTTAGAGCAGGCAAGGCCAGTGATGAAACGTATGATTTCTGAGGATGCTGCGGCTGAAGGCCATGCAGCCAACGGGAGGCTGCGGGATTGGCTAAGGGCTTGCTGTGGCCCAGGGAGGGGGGCTGTTTGTGCTTATTCCACAGGTGAAAACAATTCAATTTGGGTCCCTATGCGGCTGGTGCAGATTGTGAAGAATGAAGCTAGGTTGCAAGATTACGGTTCTGAGTCTCCTGACACTGTGAGTTGGTGATAAGTATACCACTGTGGGCCATAGTCAGATCTTAAACTGTTCTCTTGCCAATATATTCAAATGCTGAAGTACTGCCTAGTTCAAAGCTATTGAGAGTTACTTGGTTGCCCTGGCCTCAGGCGCATCAGCCAAAAGCCTGGGTCATAAATGCTACAAGTTTTCCATTAGACTTTACACTTTGTTTTGTGGCAGCAAACTTTATAACATAAAGGTAATCCACTTGGTGTTGATTTGAGAGAAAATAGATTGCTTACATCGTTAAAGATTGGCTTTTTGATTTGCCTATGTTTATAGAGAAAAGATACAACATGTGTCTTTTAAGGTTTACAGTTTAAATTTAAGGTTCAAAGCTAAAGCCAAAATACACAATTCAGCTTAGCCAAGCCTCAGAGAACAGGCCTGAGGGAGGTTACATTTACATTTGAATTAGGACTGAGCTGCAGAAGCTCAGGTGTTACAAGCTCCTTTTGTTCTGGGTCTTTAGACCAGGCCCTAGAAATGTGCTTAAGGGAATTTGTCTTTTGTTCTCATTGTTTCTTGTGAGAGGAGGGGTAAACCTAAGACCCAAAGATTTTACAACAGTCTGTGGGCTAAAGGTTATGATTGTACTGCAGAAATTAAAATTAT
Organism: Arvicanthis niloticus; assembly: GCF_011762505.2. Lineage (NCBI taxonomy): Eukaryota > Metazoa > Chordata > Mammalia > Rodentia > Muridae > Arvicanthis > Arvicanthis niloticus. The sequence continues at coordinate 65,825,263 of NC_047679.1, forward strand.
GCCGGCTTCCCTCCATGAGTATAGCTGTGTCTGCTGATAGAATATGGTTCAGGTTGTTTTAATTCCTCTGTATTTGGAATTGTTGAGGATGAGATGCTTTGGATTCCTCTAATATATATGTAACAATTATTGGAGAATAAGGTTGGCTTTTATCCGATATTCTCATTGAGCAAAAAAGATTGATTATTAATTTAATCCAAAATAAAGTTCAAATTTAAGATTTATACAACCTAACTTGTCTATTCCAGCTGCCATTTTAATAAATGCTTATAGAATTTTATAGATATAAAAGATGTTTTTTACCATCCCTTTACATTTCTGGTAAAGGAGAAAGGTTTACAATTAGTAAATTTATTCATACTTTTTAAGAGCCCATGAAGCGATATTTGTTAAAAATAATTGCTTCAGAAAATGGTTAATTGTTTTACATTTTATATATATAAATATTGTTGTTGCTTTAAAACAAAAAATTAAGAGGTTAAATCTTTTAGTGTATATTATTCATTGTGTGATACTTTATTAGTGGATTTCTCTAAAGAAATTTTTTTCTGCAAGCTATTGCTTCAATATAACGAGCTTTAAAAATTTTTTGGAAATACTTGTTGCTCCAAAAAGGGTTCAAAGACAGTGTCTTTCAATATTTGAGACCTCAATTATATCCTAATCAGTTGGAGCTAGAGAAATGGCTCAGCCGTTAAAGGCTAGATTTTTAAAAATAAAGGCTGAACTCCCAGCAACCACATGGTAGCTCACAACCATTTGTGGTGGGGATCTAAGGCCATCTTCTGGCTTGTGAGTGTACTTAAAAAAGAAAATAGTTTACGTTTAATCTTGATTTGCTCTTAGTGATTTTTAAAGGTTGTTAAGAGCTATTATTTGGCTAAAACCTCATCTTAAGCTTAACATAGGAGGATTTAAAACCTCTGTTTAATGTTTTCAAAGGGATGTAAGTCCAAAATTAAATCATATGTGTATTTTCTTAAATTTACCCTGCTTCAACACAATTAAATTATGTGTTGTAGCCACTGTTTTAAATGTTAAAAAGGGGGTATATCTGCCTTTGTCTTGTTAAATATGGTTCATAAAGTGCAAAATGTTTTGGCTACAAGATTTAATATCTCTAGCCATTTGAATGACATTAAAATTAATAAGGTGTTTTAAGAATGCATCTGCACAACCGGTGTCGGTGTGTGTAGACCCTCCATTTTTCTTTATGTTATCCAAATTTCAGAATAATTCTGATATCTTGGATTGTAAAAATGTTACTTGCCTTTTGGCACAATGTTGGAATGGATCACTAGACCTAGCCTTGGTTGTGCATGTGCCTACCTTTGTGCCCATCTCAGTACATCGTTATGGAGACTTAAAAGAGACTTTGGTCGATCAGAGAGTTGATTTGCTCCAAGCCCATGTGGAGCAGCTCACAGATGTGGTTCAAATAAGCTGCCTGTCAGCAACCCCACATCCGGGTATTACACCTCTGAGATTTGTGAATGATACATTTATTCAAAGCCATAATCTTTCTGCTTGCTTAAAAGAGAATTGGAATGGGAAGTTGGACCAGGTGCAACACCAATTGCAGATCAGGATTTCGAGCCTTGTTGGAACACGAGTGGAACCTGCTACCCATGGCGATTTTACTTCTTGGCCTACCTCCGCCTTTTCCTTCTTTCTTTCTCTCTTTCTTAAAGGGTGGGAATAGGCCTGCTTGGTGCAGCCCTATGTTGTGGATTAGTGTTCATGATGGTTGGTCTATAAGCTCAGAGCCCAACAAAAACGTGACAAGGTCGCTATCGCCCAAGCACTAGTAGTCTTGGAGCAAGCATCTCCCCCTGAAATTTGGCTATCTAGGCCAAGAAAGTAGCTGATGACTGAGACCCTCAGTCGATGCACCCCAAGGGTTCAGCCCATTGCACTGGGTCGATGAGAGGTCTAAGTCCAGCCAGCCCTTGCCTGAATAACTGGTACCTAAATATTTAGAGGTGTTTGTGAGTAGGTACTCGACAGGGAATGTTCCACGAGTGTGGATAGATTTCCCGAAAGTATGCCTGATTGCACAAAGGTTTGATGCCAAGAAACCTCCCCTGGTGGCGCCCCAGGGTGGAGGCTCCCTTTCCCCGTCAAAAGGCATCGAGATGGGTATGGGAAGTAAACCCATTACAATATCTCATTTTGCACAGGGGATCAGGCCTCTGCTTTCCCTCACTGAGTTGGTGCCGCGCTTGATAGGCAATAGGCTGTTCCATCTTAAATATATAGATGGGGGAGATGTTGGGAGCCGCAGTGCCAAGATGGCACGGACATCCTGTCCTCCCACTTGTAAACAACTGACTGCGCAGGTGCAAAAGGCGCGCCAAAGTCACTGCCCATCCTGGGGCGTAATATGGGGTGATGAGTGAACAGCCAATCAGAAGTGAACATGCCACTCTAGGGTATACATAGCAGTGCCTTTCCCGGGCTTGGGGTCTTTTCCGCTTTTGCTGTTACAAGAAGTAAAGCCTCGTCTGTAGTGATAACCAATTACTGCCTCCATGTCCTTTTTCGCGGGCGAAGGGGACACAGAAGAGGTGCGCGCAACAGCCATGTTGCCAAAAGCAATCTATAGATTCAATGCAAACCCCATCAAAATTCCAAATCAATTCTTCAATGAGGTAGAAAGCAATTTGCAAATATATTTGGAAAACAAAAAACCCAGGATAGCAAGAACTATTCTCAACAACAAAGAACTTCTGGGGAATCACTGTCCCTGTCCTCAAACTATACTACAGGGCAATAGTAATAAAACTGCATGGTATTGGTACAGAGACAGGCAGGAAGATCAAGGGAATAGAATTGAAGATCCAGAAATGAGCCCACATTCCTATGGTCACTTGATCTTTGACAAAGGAGCTAAAACCATCCAGTGGAAAAAGGTCAGCATTTTCAGCAAATAGTTCTGGTTCAACTGGAGGTCAACATGTAGAAGGATGAAAATCAATCCATTCATATCTCCTTGTACAAAGCTCAAATCCAAGTGGATAAAAGACCTTCACTTAAAACCAGATACACTGAAACTAATAGAAAAGAAGATTGGAAGACACTCGAATACCTAGGCACGGGGGAAAGTTCCTGAACAGAACACCAATGGCTTGTGCTCTAAGATCAAGAATTGACAAATGGGACCTCATAAAATTGAAAAGCTTCTGTAAGTCAAAGGATATCGTCAATAAGACAAAACAGCAACCAACAGATTTGGAAAAGATCTTAATCAATCCTACATCCAATAGAGGGCTAATATCCAAGCTATATGAAGAACTCAAGAAATTATACTCCAGACAACCATATAACCCTATTGAAAAATGGGGTACAGAGATAAACAAAGAGTTCTCAACAGAGGAAACTCGAATGGCTGAGAAGCACCTTAAGAAATGCTCAACATCCTTAGTCATCATGGAAATGCAACTCAAATCAACCCTGAGATACCACCTCACACCAGGCAGAATGGCTAGGATCAAAAACTCAGGTGATAGTAGATGCTGGTGAGGATTCAGAGAAAGAGGAACACTCCTCCTTTTTTGGTGGGATTGCAAGCTGGTACAACTACTCTGGAAATCAGTCTGGCATTTCCTCAGAAAACTGGACATAGCATTACCTGAGGATCCAGCTATACTACTCCTGGGCATATACCCAGAGGATGCTCCAACATATAACAACGACATAAGCTACACTATGTTCATAGCAGCCTTGTGTATAATAGCTAGAATCTGGAAAGAACCACGATGTCCCTCAACAGAGGAATGGATACAAAAAATGTGGTACACCTACACAATGGAGTATTACTCAGCTATTAAAAATAATGAATTCGAGAAATTTTTAGGTAAATGGACGGATCTGGATATTATCATTTTGAGCTAGTTAACCCAATCACAAAAGAGCACACATGGTGTTTACTCACTGTTAAGCAGATGTTAGCCCCAAAGCTTGGAATAGCGAAGACTCAACCCGAAGACCACATGAAGCTCATAAAGAATGAAGACCAAGAGGGGATGCCTCAGTTCTACTTAGAACGCTTAAAAAAAATACTCAAGGGAGTAAATATGGAAACAAACATGGGACAGAAACTGAAGGAGGGTCAATCAGGAGACCATTCCACATGGGTATTCACCCCATGTACAGTCACCTAAGCTAGACACTGATGTGGAAGGCTGGAAGTGCATGCTGTCAAGAATATGATATAGCTGTCTTCTTAGAGGTCTGCCAAAGACTAACACATTCAGAGGACGATGCTCACAGCTAACCACTGATATGATCAAGGGTTTCCCAATGGAGAACTTAGAGAGAAGACTGAAAGAGGAGAAAGGGTTTGTGACCCCAGGAGGAAAGCAACAATACCAAACAACCAGAGACCCCCAGGGTCTAATCCACCAGCCTGGGAGCACATAGGGAGGGGCCCATTACTCCAGCAGTATATGTAGGGGAGGATGGCCTTGCTGGGCATAGGTGGGAGAGGAATTTCTTGGTTCCATAAAAAATAAACCCAGAGTGGGGGGGAAATGTGAGGGTGGGGAGGGGGTAGTGGGGGGGGGTAGGTGTGGGCATTGCCTCATAGAAGCATGAGGAGGGGAGATGGGATAGGAGGTTTCTGGGTGGTGGGAGGAAGTGGAGTAAGGGGATAAAATCTGAAAGGTAATATAATACCCAATTTTAAAACAAAAAAAGATGAAAAAGGGGGAAAAGGAGAAAAAATAGGAGATTTAATAACACAAAGGGAAGGATTTAGAAATTTAGGAGGCAATTTATGTTAATGGAAACAGCATCATAGAAACTGGAAAAACACCCCCTCATAGAAGCACAAGGAGGGGGGGATCAGATAAGGTGTTCCTGGGTGGGGGCCAGAATGGGATAAGGGGATAAAATTTGAAATGTAAATATTACAACCAATTTTAAAACGGGGGGAAAAAGAAAAGTTGTTAGAACCAACATCTTTAAAGAAATGTCAGCCCTCCAGGAAAAAAAAATTTTTTTCTTCATACTAAAACTTGTTCTGAGAATTGTATATTGCAGAATACACAGCCTTGGTGTATCTACTCATCAAGCATACTGAGCAGACCTGCCCAAAACTTCGATGTCCTGGAATTCCATCTGGATGCAGTGAAGACACAGCATCAGAGGCTTATCAACTTACTCTTCCCCCCACCCCTCTTCTAATATCTCAATGCCCATAATCAGCTTGAAGAAGTTAAAGAAGAGTCAGCACCCCTATTCCCTGGGCTTGGGGACTAAGGTGGTAAATGTTGGCCTGTCTTTCTAGGGAAAAGTAGTGGTTTTGTTGGAACAGGGAGGAGTAGCTAGGACTTATTGCATAGCCATAACCTATTGGTAGAAATCTGGATAATTAATATCAAGATGAAGTTATAATTTCTTAAATGGTACAAAATTTACTTTGATTTCAAATTTAAGGTTTTCATTGGTATGAGCTTCTTATTGATATAAAAGTGAGATGAATATTGATACTCTCATGGGCATTGTGCCTGTATAACACATTTAGGAATACAAGGCTTAGACCCAGTCCTTCTTTAAATTTTTTTAACTGATTTGGGACGGTTAGCCTAGGAGTTAAGGGATTATAGCAAATTCAGGGCTTTGAGTTTATTGTTAGGGTGTTTTCCATATTTTATTTAGAAATAGCAGAGAGGAGTTACCTTACATGGATAGTTGGTTTTCAAAACGTCAGAAGTTCATAGAATTGACATTACAAATATTTCTATATTAATGTTCATTTTGGTTAGAGACCTGTCTGCTCCTGACAGCTTCCTGTCTTGGATTATAAGAAGAAATTGAGCATTCTTGGTGTTACTCCAGTTGTGTGGTTACAGCCACTAGGCAAGAATTTCCTCTTTCCATCTACAGACAAATTACTGTCCAGAAAAGGACACACTTGCAGAATAGTCGACTGATTATACCTGCCTAGACAGAGTAATCAGCCCTTAATAATCCTGCATCACTAAGGTCTGTCAGATGATTCTGAGCCAGAAGGCTGAAGATTTGATGTTCCAATGTTTGGTAGTATAGGGAGTTTTCATGTGTTCAGAGGTCTCTATAAATTGGCTAAGTTTTAGAAGGTATGCTTAGAGCTTCCCATAATTTCAGTTAACTCAGTCATTCTGGATTTCTGATGGGTTTGAAGACCTATAGTCACATAGTCAATCCTGGCTATTTACTTTGAGAGAAAAGATCTGAGTGGATGGTTTTCAGCTGACATTCATTATAAAGCCAAGAAAAAAGCCAGGTTCAAAACTAAATGTTTTATTTAGGAGAGACGATAGAGGTTCTGGTTAGTCAACAAAATGATGGACTGGGTATTAGGACTATCTTGTACCTCACTGGTACAATTAGGAATAATTATGCTCTAATTGCATTTTGAGAGAAAAAACTTTAGTTTAACAGGAAGTGTGAAGCTAGGTGATGAGAGAGAGAAAGAGAGAGGGGGCATGGAGGCAGATGTTCACGTGTCTCCACCAGTCAAAGATAGTTTATATATCTAGGTTGTGTATTGGGTTACACTTCTGATTGAGCATTACCAAACTTATAAAGCTTTTGATTAACATTTAAAAAAATGTATAAAAGCAAAAAGGAAAAGGAAGCATGGGATAGGGGTTTTCTAGGGAGGGGAAATGGGGAAAGGGGATAGCATCCAAAATGTAAATAAAATATAAAAATAAATAAATAAATAAATAAAATAGGAAGGATATACAGTTTTGTTATAAAGAAGAAAACCAAACAAAAAACAAAAAACAAAAGAAAATACCATCCCTAGTGAGTTAACCCAATCACAAAAGAACACACATGTTATTCACTCACTGATAATTGGATATTAGCCTGCTGGGTAGTCAATGGCCTTCTCCATGGTTCCTTCACGGTGGGGTCCCAAAGACATGAAGAAGTCCATGGTTTTAAAAGGTTTATTGTCATGGGGGAAAGTAGATGTGGTTGTACCTCCCCAGTTTCTCAGGGCGGGCATGACTAAAATAGGGAGGGAGGAGGGTTTGGGAAGGACTACTTAATTGGCTATGCCCTATGGCCTTTAGGTATCTCATTAATACAGAGATCTCTTGAGGCTCTGAGACCTGTAGTCATGCCCTCTACCTGTGCTAGGTGACACAAACCTCTCTTTAGGAGGGGCTATGGGGGCATTGCCTTACGTGACTGAAAATCACAGATCAATGGAGGTCTCTAGCCGAATGTCAGAAGCTTGGAGTCTTGGAGTGTGGCAAAACATATGCCATCCTTTGAAGGGTGTGTCTCCACCCACCTCTAGCCTGTGCTTCACCAGAAACCAAGCTATCCTTTCAGGATCCCACAAGGGGTATGGGTTGTGTAGACAAAACATCTATAGTCAAAAAAGAGATTAATAGATTAAAAGTAATCATAAGATAATCAGAAATGTGACCTGAAGGCAGATCTCTGCCCATTAAAGGTTTCAGTTTGTGAAAAAAAATTAAGTTAAAGAAAATAACCTAAACTGCTAATGCCACTGAATGGATTTTCTGCTCAATACAACAGACCATGGTCTCTCTCTCTAGTTTCGTAAACATACATCAGTACAATTGTGGTGTTTGGGTGAAAGATTATACTTGGAGTGGGCAGCTGAACTTGATAATGTTGTCTATGCTGTACTAGGTTTGCAGGCCTAAAATATTCAAGCATGTTGGAATTATGACTTAAAATCACAGAATATTTCTGAAGCCTGGCAATATATGCTAATGTCAAAGTGTGTTCAAGGAGATCAGGGAAAGTGTTCAATATGAACAATGCAGAGATGCTAGAAATATGGTATTTCTTGAAAGGAAAGTTGAAGACATAAACTGGAGCCACCTCAAGGTAAATGCTATGCATGCTACTGAAAGCAGACCTGGAGATGAGGCGTTTCCCAAAATTGTTGGAGGTCAGTTTCATTATGAACCTTAAATGATGTATATTTGTTCTGCCATGATTCATCAGTACTTTAGTATGATGCTTCCTTGGTATACCCATGATCCTCTGTCTTCAAATGGAAATGTTTACTCTCTGTAAAATAAAATATTTTTACTATAGTTGAACAGTGTTTGCCACAACAACAGGATTCCTAAACAAGCAAGGAGAGATGTTAATTTAACACAGAATGGTTGCTGCTCAGTTACTTAATAAGTACAAAATGAAAGCAGTGGAGGATATTCACATGGGAAATCTAGACGTGTTTTTATTTCTCCATGTCATATAGAGTGCTGGAGCCTCTTTTACCAATCAGCTGTACAATATGAGCACAAAGATGCCCAAAAACATGACTGATGGAGTAGAAAACATATTACAATTCTGGAAATAGCATGCATGGGGCAGTATTGTAAGAAATATTTGTTAGCAATTGTGTCACTAACAATAAGTCATGTAACTGAATCACAGGTATCTTCTCATATAGAACATGCCTTTATAAGGAAATAATAAAATGGGAAAATAATATGCATATGCAATCTTTCATTTTAGCCTTCCTTCTTAGGTAAATTATACACATAAAAATCACTTTAGATAGGAAAAGTACTGTATGCAACGCTTAGTATCTTGTTCATCTTTTGCCATTGCATTCTCTCTCTTCTCTCACTTCATCATGTCTTGCTTCTACTAGAGAAACATAGCTTTTTGATATTTGTTATAGCTTTTAAGGGAAACAGATATCTTTTATATTTTAAAATGCGATAATATGGTTAACATTGAAAATGTTTGTAATTCTTTGTGTATTTTTCCTCTTCCTTTCCTTGTTTGTACAAAGAATGTTCTGTGATCAAGGTCATTGGCAAGCCTTGCTGTCTCTGAGACTCTGGAATATAACATTATGTACTTCTTTAAACTCATGTAGAACCAAAAGCAAAAATATATATCAAAAAACTATCTTGAAAATCCAAGCAGAAAAAAATATCTTACAATTTAACAATATATGGACAGATCTTCGATACATTAACAGAAACAAGGTATAACAGTCTACAGCTAGGGCTACATAGTGTGACACTGTCTCTAAAGTAGAAATCAGAAGAATATGCAAAGATACCTAGCAGAATAGGGATAGGAGATACTCACAAGTAATGAGGTACGTATAAATTTGTGGGTGAATTTATAATTGGCTAAAATAGCCATAAAATATGGCTCACAGAGAAGATTTTATAGTTTTCTCTTGTAATGTATATAAATTAACTTTTCTGAAGACTTTCAGGGTACTGATGCAAGCCGTACTTTGTTGAAGTTAGCCCAAATAATGAAGCGAGAATACAACAGTGGGACAAAGAGGCTCAAATGAATATTTCACAAATTAAGACTTTTGTAAGAGAGTTAAAAAAATATGTGCCAAATGTCCATTTAGAAGTTACTATGTCTCATGAGGCTAACAACAAGACTGTTATGACAAAAATACCCAAAATAGTTCTCATAATGTTCTTATGTTAGTTATGAAGGAGAATGGTTCTCAAAGCAATAAGATTATTAAATAGGAAACTCAAAGTCATGAGTAAGCTACTTATCCATGAGTTGGTGGCCAGTAGTGTCCTCATACTTCTCACACCAAAAAGAATATTGCCTGTTTAATTTTACTTCAACACAAGTTCACTTGAGGGCATGAAGAAATCAATTTGGAACTGGTAACATCAAAAACACAGTTCTCACCTAAAAGGGAATAAAAGATCATTTATGTTGGAGCCATTTTGAATAGCCATGGCATGGAAACATTGATTTAGATTAGCCCAAGTTACAAAAGGTAAGCAGTTTCAGGAAGTCTTTTAGTTTTACAGAATAAAGAAGTCATAATTCAGGGAAAGTTTAAAATACATTGAGGGATATATCAAACATGGGTGAAGCTTTCTTATAGGTCAAGATTGGTGTCTAATCACATTATTAGTATTCTCCTAACTTAATATCTTCCAAAAGGTTTGTATCTATTAGTCACACGATATTGATTCCTACATAGTGTTAGAAAAGAAATAGCTATTTTTGAACCTAGCAATAGCCTATGGAAATGTAACTGCTCTCTTGTCCTGCAAAATTCCAACTCCTCCACATCCCTATAGTTAATCAGGTTTTGCAGACACAGCTTTTTCCCAGGAATTTTCATTCACAATCCCATGCCACTGATCAGCATTCATATTACTGTGCACATACACAACAACACACACACACACAAAACCAAGGAAACAAAACAAATAAACAAACAAACAAAAACAGTTCTTATCTTATATAGAATAAGAGATTCTTGAACCATTGTGAGTGATGCTGGCCTAGAAACACAATATACTTAGTCTATTCCAAACTCCATGTTCAAATGTTGAGGCAGTTTCATGACATTTTTATACTTTTACAGAACATAAAATTGTCACAAATGGAGGCAAATCTAAAATACATTGCTGCATATATCAGAGAGGCATGTACAGCATGAGGAGGGACTTTTTAATAAGCCTGAGATGCTATCTGATGACATTCTTAGATTTTATATTGATAGAGAATAGTGGTCTGATAAGGTAATAGATTCTAACAGGCTTCTGTCACTAGATGTTAATTATGATACACAGGTGGGCAAGGAATGACTGCTTTAGATGGCTAGAGTAAGCTGAGATAAGATATTAAGCCTGTGAACATGCAACATTCCAATCCCTACACAGCACTGAAAGTCTCATTAGTGTATCAACCTCTGCAGACATGGCTTCATTTCAAGAATTTTTGTTCAGTCAGACAAGGGTTCTTTTCAGGAATTTTTATTCTTGGTACTGAAGGACAATATATTGGGTGCTGTGAATGAAATTGATTGAATCTATTTTTTACGCAGCATGATCTTGAATTTTTATAAACTAATTATCATACAAAATATATTAAAATATATGAAATCAGTAAAGTGGAGTGAGATGTAAATGTGAAAACCCAAATGTAAATTTGTAGCAAAAATTGTCTTGACCCTGTTATAACCACCGATACTTATCCAGAAGGAAAGCAAGGTCACAAAGAAGAAAATCATAATTAGACAAATATGATTATATTAAATTCAACTCTCTTCACACCCAAAAGAACAAATAACAGTGAGTAAGGATGCAACTCTCAGGATGGAATAGAATCTAAACCCAATTGCAACATAATGCATTAACATTCAAAAGGTAGAGCCTAAATAGACATTGTTTTCATGAAGGTTTACAGACATGAAGGCTTACATAAAAATGCTTAACATCAATAACTTTCCATGTAATGCAATTCAAATTGCAATGGAATATCATGCCAAAACTGTTAAGATAGTTATTGTAAAGAGTCATAAAAAAATAACTCTTGGCAAGGATTGGAGAATGGAACAGGAGTGGTTGTAGTCTGTTTAAATGAATGCAAATTATTATAGCAACTAGAAATAGAACGCAGAACAAAGTTTCATGAGAAAAATGAAACAAAACAAAAAGTAAAACAGAACTAGCCCATGACCCATCCATCAGTACTTTTTGGTACATAGTGAAAGAAAATGAGATGAGTATTTTGAAGGGACTTTTACACTCAAAATATCAACAACTGCTAACATATGAAGTCAATTTTAATATCCATCAATGAATGGTTAAACAAAATGGCAAATCTGCATAATAGATTATTAACCTATAAAAAGAAGTCATATCCTTTATAATAATATGAATAAAAATGAAGAAATATATTTATTTGATATGTTCAGTGGAGTGTGAGACATAGAGAAATATGTAATCTCAATAGTGTATGGAATATAAAATAGGTAAACTCAGAATTAGGGAAATGCATATTGTTTACTGAAAGTTGGGGAGTTAGTTTCAGAAGAATTTTTGTCAAAATTTTATTTCTATACAAGGAATAAATTTGAGATCAATTGTATATAATGGTAGCTATACTTAACAGCAATGTGTTGATTCCTTAGAAAAATGTTCAGTGATGGAACCTGTGATATGCCTCAGCAGTTAAAAGCATGTGAGCTAAAGGGATTTACAGCCCCATGGGGGAACAACAACATCAACAGGCCAGACCCCCCTGGAGCTCCCAGAGACTGGACCACCATCCAAAGAGTATACATGGAGGGACCCGTGGCTCTGGCCACATATGTGGCAGAGGATGGTCTTGTTGAACATAAGTGGGAGGAGCGGCCCCAAGACCCGTGGGCCTGAGGAGGTTTAATGCCCCAGGGCAGGGGAATGCTAGGGCAGGAAGGCAGAAGTGGGTGGGTGGGAGAATACCCTCATAGAGGCAGAGGGAGGGGGGTGTAATAGGGGGTTTCCAGAAGAAAGACCTGGAAGGGGGTTTAACATTTGAAATGTAGACAAAAAAATCCAATAAAATAAAAAAAGCATTCTTTGAACTTGAGTGCAATTTCTATAAATAAACAGTGAGGTGGAAGGAGGAATCTGACACTCCCTTGATTTGTCCTCTTCCTTCGACATACATACTGTCATGTGTAACACTCATGTACACATACAAGTACACACATACATGCACACACATATACATGCACATACACATTCATGAATCCACAGAGATGCATTGAGAAATAAATGTTATAATAATAAAATATTAAAAGAGTTGGTTTCATTTGTTCTTAATCCAAGAATTATATGACAAATAAATGGGTAGTCAGGGCTGACATCTATGGTCTTTTGAGGTTTATAGAACATCTGTCTAGGGGCTTCTGGTTTTCATAGTATCCCTGAAAATTTAAGTATTATTTCAATGGGCCTACCTTTTTATGTGTGATTTTTTTCCTTGAAGTTTTTAACAACTAGGTATTGTTCTATGCATTTAATGTTTTAGTTATTCTGTGTTGTATGGCATTTCCTCTTTTGTCTTTTTTTAATGGTGTTCTCTATGCCTCTTGTACCTTGGTGGGCAAATCTTTCTTTAGACTTTGGATATTTTTTCTTTATCTTTTTTCTTTTTTTATTGAATATAATATTTACATTTAAGATTTTATCCCCTTACCACATTCCCACCACCACCTAGGCAACTCCTATCCCATCTCCCCTCCTCCTGCTTCTATGAGGATGTGCCCCTACTCCCACCTCCCCACCCCCAAATTCCCACACACTCTGTGTTCAGCCTTCATGGGACCAAGGATCTCCTCTCCCACCTATGCCCAACAAGGCCATCCTCCCTTACGTATACAGCTGGAGCCATTGGTATCTCCCTATGTGCTCCCAGGCTGGTGTTTTAGACCCTGGGGAGTTCTGATTGGTTGGTATTTTTAACCTCCTCATGGGGCCACAAACCCTTTCAGCTCCTTCAGTCTTCTCTCTAACTTCTCCATTGGGAACCCCATGATCAGATCAATGGTTAGCTGTGAGCATCTACCTCTGAATATGTTATAGTCTGACAGACCTCTAAGGACATAGCTATATCAGGCTCTTATCAGCATGCACTTCCTGCCATCAACATCAGTGTCTGTCTTTGGTGACTGCACATGGGATGGATACCCAGATGGAATGGTTTCCAGACAGCCCCTCCTTCAGTTTCTGTCCCACACTTTGTGTCCATATTTGCTCCCTTGAGTATTTTTGTTACTCCTTCTAAGTAGGACCGAGGCATCCACACTTGGTCTTCCTTCTTCATGAGCTTCATGTGGTCTGTGAGTTGAATCTTGGTTATTTTAAGCTTTTGGGCTAATATCCACTTATCTGTGAGTAAATATAGTGTGTGTTCTTTTGTGATTGGGTTACCTCACTCACGATGATATTTTCTAGTTCCATCCATTTACCTAAGAATTTCTCTAATTCATTATTTTTAACAGCTGAGAAATACTCCATTGTGTAAATGTACCACATGTTTTTGTATCCATTCCTCTGTTGAAGGACACCTGAGTTCTTTCCAGCTTCTGGCTATTATAAATAAGGCTGCTATGAACATAGTGGAGCATATGCCCTTGTTATATCTTGGAGCATCTTCTGGGTGCCCAGGAGTAGTATAGGTGGGTCCTCAGGAAATGCTATGTTCTATTTTCTGAGAAAATGCCAGACTGATTTCCAGAGTGGTTGTACCAGCTAGATATTTTTTTTCTGAAATATATATAATGTTTTCTGTACCTTTGACCTAGATGTCTATTCCTTTTAAACTTATTATTTATAGGGCTGGTCCATTAATGTTGCAGATTATCTGGATGGTTTGTGTTTCTAATTTTACTGTATTTAAACAATTTTTGGATATCCATTTCAAAACCTCTCTTCTACATCTTTCGTTCTGTTTATCAGGTTTTGGCTTGGCTTCCTGAGTTATTCATTTTAATTTTATTGTAGATTGACTTTTATTTGATGATTTTATTTATTTTTTTAGAGGAAGAGCTGAGGGTAGTAGCTAAAAAGAACTTTAGGAACTCTGGGTCTATACCAAAAGGCTCAGTCACAAGAGGAAAAAGATGGACTGACAGGAAGCATGTATTACTTCAAAAGTTTGATCAAATTTAGAACCAAAAGCTAAGGCAAATACATATTCATGTATTTAACAAAATTTCAATTTATGCATTTTATCTATGTATCAAAAGATTAAAAATAAGATGTTATACATTCCTGGGCTAGGAAGTAAGTTAACTAAATTAAGGATGGGTAAAACATGATGTAATTATAATATTAAGGTTCATAGAAGAATCTATTTTACTGTAAATGATTTTGAATTATTCTATCAGAGAGAGAGAGAGAGAGAGAGAGAGAGAGAGAGAGAGAGAGAGTTTGTGACTTTATTTCCTGTGTATTTTGAATTGAAATTGAGAATATGCATTTCTGTAATTTGGGATAAAATTTTGAGTGAGTTGAGTCAAGACAACTTTATAACAAACTCAACCACAGTTCTGGCTAAATAGGTATAGTAAGTGGTTTTACTTTTTATAAATCTGGTAATGGATATATTTGCCAGTTCACTAAGAAGGGTATTAGTCAATAAAAAGGTAAATATTAAAAATAAGTACATTATTCACTTCTTTGCTTTTCAATTCAGTTTCTGTTCATAGATTTTCTTTGTTACAATGAATGTGGTCTGTGGGTGGCAGGGATTGTTGATGTAAGCTGATTTAGGTAAAAAAGATCAAAGGATGGAAAACATAATTGTTCTTTAGCAGTAATATAGTAATTGTTAATAGTTCAACTTAACTTTAAATTTGTTTTTCAAACTTGAATAAAACAAAAAAGTTAAATTGTATTATTTTAATGTATAACTTTCTATTGTGTGGTTAAAGACTATAAAAGGTACTTGTTTTAAATAAAAATTGATGTTTGTCTCAGAAATAGCATACAAATATATTATAAAGTTTAATTTTTGTAGAGCACAAACTCAATTATCATAAAAATTGTTTTATTTTACAAACCAATGCAGTAGGATTTTATTATGTAATTAAAAATGGCTTCAAATAAATGGATATGTGTATAGCCTTATATTTACCTATATTTGCTACTTTATGTAATATAATTGTTTTGGAAATGGGTATATGTAACAAATTTACAAAGATAGTTGGTCAGATCTACATTCCATATGTAAAATGATTTAATGAAATAGAAAAGCATAGAGATCTAACTCTTAGGCTCTGGAATCAGGTACAATGGTCTGAAACTTGATTCAGTAGCTTAATAATATGATTCCAAATGGTTCCTATTGCTGCTCAGTATATAGTTAATTCATCTATATTATATAAGCATTAATATATTATTTAAATGAAGCACTGTGTATTTAGATATGACTATGATTATGTCTGACTTTTAAGAAGTACTGTATAATTGTCAGTTATTGATAAGAATGTTACTCTCAGACATTGGGATTCACAATTATCCATAGAGTTTATATACAGTATGTCAACATTAAATTTATGTAAATGAGCTAGGTCATACTGTTTCATTATTACTTATCAAAATCTCCAGAATTTTTTTTATTCTATCTTAATATCTGGGTTTAACAGTATAGATCAGTGGTGGAGTATTGTTTAGCAATTGAGAGGTCTTTGGTTCAATTCTTAGTGATGCAAAAGAAAAGAGCAACTGAGTGGATTCTTGAAGGCTCTTATTTTTATCCCCCTTTCCACCAGTTCATTTCACTCATATGATCCAAACTGAGAGATGTTACATACTATGTCATTCAATTTGTTAAAGATGCTGAACATTTTTTGAGATAATTCTTAGCTTTGGTTATTTGTTCATTTGATAACTCTGTGTTCAAATATAAACTCCATTTTAAACAGATTTTCTGTATTCTAGAACATATGAGCAACATTCAATGATCTCAGTAGGTTATATTATAAATATGCATATATATATATACAATTATAATTAAAAATCAGAGTGTAAATTTGAAAAATAGTGGAAAGAATACAGGAAAAATTGGAGGTAGGAGAGAGGAGTAAAATAATATAAACACTCAAATATTCTACTCCCAATAATAATTTTAAAGGATTCAAGGTTAAGGTTTATTTTCATGGACAATATTCAACAATTGTTTCACATGATAGATATTTAGTTACCCATATAACCATACTAAAGCTATCGAATTGTATAGCTTAAAGGTGAATTGTATTTTAGGTTAGTTATGTGTCAAAAGTATTAAAAGAAACATGTCATAGAAGTCCATAACTGACTATTAATTTTAGTTATGGTTCTTTACTCTTATGAATATAAAATTTCTTGAATAAAACTCAAAGGTGTAAAAGTTGTAAGGCCACACAGAAGGATAAAAAACATAAATATGAAAAATATTTGACTGAAAATACACAATAAAATTCTCACAAACCAAATCCGAGAACACAACAAAACATCAAATTTACAACCATCAAGTAGGCCTCATCCTAGGAATGCAGAGATAGAGCAATATACGAAAATCCATCAATGTAATACAATAAACAAAGTCAAGAAAAAAAGTTACATGATCATCTCATTAGATGCTGATAAAGTCTTAGACAAAATACAGCACCCCTTCATGTTAAAAGTCTTATAGAGATCAGAAATTCGTGGTACATACTCAAACATAATAAAAGCAATATATAGCAAAACAGCAGCCAACATCAAATTCAATGAAGAGAAAATAGAAACAATCCCACTAAAATCAGGGACAAGACAAGGCCGCCCACTCTCTCTGTATTTATTCAATACAGTACTTGAAGTTCTAGCTAGAGCATTTAGAAAATAAATGAGATCATAAATTAGAAAGGAATAAGTCAAACTATCATTATTTGCAGATGATATGATAAGCAACCCCCCAAATTCCACCAGAATTCCTACATCTGATAAGCAACTTCAGCAAAGTAGCTGGATATAAAATTTACTCAAATAAATCAGTAGTATTCCTTTATACAAACAATAAACAGGCTAAGAAAGAAATTAGGAAAACGATACCATTCACAATAGCCACAAATAGTATAAAATATCTCTATGTAACTCTTATCAAGCAAGCGAAAGATCTGTATGACAAGAACTTCAAATTCCTGAATAAAGAAATTAAAGACCTCAGAAGATGTAAAGATCTCCCATGCTCATGGATTGGTAATATTAGCACAGTGAAAATGACCATCTTAACAAAAACATCTACAGATTGTTTGCCATCCCCATCAAAATTGCAACACAACTCTTCACAGACATGGAAAGAGCAGTTCTCCACTTCATCTGGAATAAGAAAAACCCAGGATAGTGAAAACAATTCTCAACAATAAAAGGTCTTCTGGGGGAATCACCATCTCTGACCTCAAGCTGTACTATAAAGCAATAGTGAAAAAGACCACATGATATTGGTACAGAGAAAGGGAGGTAGATCAATGGAATAGAATTGAATATACAGAAAAAAACTCATACAACTATGGTCACTTGATCTTTGACAAAGGAGCCAAAACCATCCAGCAGGGGAAAAAGCATTTTCAACAAATGATGCTGCTTCAAATGTCAGTACATAGAAGATTGTAAATTGACCTATTTTATCTCCTTGCACAAAGCTCAAGCCCAAGTGGATCAAGAACCTCCACATAAAACCAGATACACTGAATCTAATAGAAAAAAAAAAGTGGGCAAGAGCCTCAAACTCATTGACAAGGGGGTGGGGGGTCCTGAACAGAACACCAGTGGCTCAGGCTTTAAGATCGTCAACTGATAAATGGGACATCAAGAAACTGAAAAGTTTCTATAAGGCAAAGAACAAATCATCAACCTGCAGATTGAAAAAAAAGTATCTTCACTAAGCCTACATCTGACAGGGGGCTAATATCAAAACTACATTAAGAACTCAAGAAATTAACCTCCAAAGAACCAAACAACCTAATTAAAAAATGGGGTATAAAGCTAAAGAGAAAATTTATAATAGAAGAATCTTGGATGGCAGAGAAATATTTAAAGAAATGTTCAAAATTCTTAGTCATCAGGGAAATGTAAATCACAACTACCCTGGGATTTCACCTCACACCAATCACAATGGCTAAGATCAAAAACTCAAGTGACAGCACATGCTGGCAAGCATGTGGAGAAAGAGGAACATTCCTCCATTGCTGGTGGGATTGCAAACAGGTACAAACACCGGATATTAATCTGGTGGTTCCTCAGAAAATCTGAAATAGTTCTACCTGAAGACTCAGCCATACCACTCTTTGGCGTATACTGAAAAGATTTTCTACCATACCACATGGGCCTCTGCTCCACTATGTTCATATAGTAGCCTTCTTTGTAATAGGTAGAAGCTGGAAGCAACCCAGATGCCCCTCAATCTGAATAATGGATACAGATAATGTGTTTCATTTACACAGTGGACTACTATTCAGCTATTAAAAAAAAAAAAAAAAAAAACAAACCAAGAACATCATGAATTTTGCAGGCAAATGTATGGAACTAGAAAAATATTATCCAGAGTGAATTAACCCAGACCTGAAAGGATGTCTACAGTCTGTACTCACCGGTAAGTGGATATTAGCCAAAAAGTACAGAATACATAGGATACAACTCACTGAAATAAGTAGTGTAACAAGCAGAAAGGTCCAAGAGATGATGCTACAATCCCACTTAGAAGGGGCAAGAAAGTAATCACATGATTCAGATGGAGGGAGGGACTTAGGAGGGAGAGTGGCAAAGGGGAACAGGATCAGGTATGTAGGTCAGTTCGGAAGAAAGAAGCCCAGGGTACCAGGAGAATTAATGAAAATATGAAGCCTCTGATTGGGGTAGGGGTAGGTAGGGTGTCTTACTTAGAGTTTTGCTGCTATAAATAGACACCATGACAAAAACAACTCTTAAAAGAGCAACATTTAATTGAGGCTGGCTTATAGATTCAGAGGTTCAGTCCATTATCATCAATGCAAGAACATGGTAACATCGAGGCAGGCATGGTGGAGAAGAAACTGAGAATTCTACATCTTCATCTGAAGGCTGCTATCAGAATACTGACTTCCAGGCCTCTAGGATGAGGGTATTAAAGCCCACTACCACAGTGACACACCTACTCCAACAGGGCCACATCTTCTAATAGTGCCACTCCCTGGGTGGATCATATACAATTTATCACAGGGAGAAACCCTCTAGAAAGCACCAGAGACCTGGGAGGTGAGAATGTCAGGACTCAATGGGGTGACCTTAACCAAAAATATCCAACAATGGGGGAGCAAAACTGAAGAGTCCACTTTCAGTAGATAAACAGGGCCTCAGTTGGAGGGGCAGGGCTATTAACACACAGTCAAATTTTCTGACCCAGATCTGTTACTGTCTAAAAGAACTGCAGGGGCAAAAATGGAGAAAAGATTGAAGGAAAAGTGGTCCAATGACAAGCCCAACTATCTCATAGTTGGGGTACCAAGACCTGACATTATTACTGATACTATGTTGGACTTACAGACAAGAGTCTACCATGGTTGTCCTCTGAGAGGCCCTACCAGAAGTTGACTGAGACAGATTCAGATACTTACACCCAACCAGTGGACTAAAATTGAGGACCCCTATGGTGAATTTGGGGATGGATTGAAGAAGCTGTGGGGAAGGGAGACCCCATAGGAAGACAAGCAATCTCAACTAAACTAGATTCCAAGGAGCTGCCATAGACTAAGCCACCAGCCAGGCAGCACAGACAGGCTGATCCAAGGACCCAAACACATAAATAGCAGAAGAATTCCTGCTCTGGCCTCAGTGGGAGAAGATCAGCCAAATCCTTGAGAGACTTGAGGTTTCTGGGAAGTGGGAGGCCTGGAGGAAAACCCACTAGGAGGTAAGGAGGAAGAAGAATGGGATGAGGAACTGTGGGAGCTGGGAGCTGGAGGAGGGGCAATGGCTGGAAGGTAAATAAATAAAATATTTAAAAAACAATATATATATATATATTTACATGAAGAAGCCATGAATATCTACAATGAGTACAATAGCAATAAATTTATTTTACTGAAGTATTTGGTGTAGTGTCTCATAAAATTTAATTCACAAAATTAAAATTAACAAAGAGAATGTCATCTATGCTTGGCTTGGCTACCCAGACCAAATCTCCTATGTATTATCACCTGGCAAGACTTTGTAGACAATCCACCAGATTGGCTATAACCAATGTTCCTTCCAAGACACATCCTGGAGATGAAGTAAGACAAGACAGAGACACCTAAACCAAGTGCCCCTGTCTACTCTGTTTTGCAGCACAATGGGGATGCAGATTTCATTCTCTTTTCTCTTATCCTCTTCCAGAACTGGTCAATGGCTACAGCTACCCCACAACCAGCACCAGAGGGAACTGAAGTGGTAGCAGCACCAGAGGGAGCAGAAGGAGCAGCTGCACTCTTAATTAGACCTCCACATACTAGGGGTTTCATTGCTAGGGGACAGGACAGGCATTAGATACCAGACACCATAGTGGCCTTCTTCCTCAGGACCACAGGGCCTCCAGATGACCAGGGGAGCCAACTCATATAATACTGGCCTTTCTCTACTAGTGATTTGTATAATTGAAAGATGCAGAACCCCAATTTTTTTTAGAAAGGTCAGGTGCCCTTATAGATCTCCTGAGTTCATTACTCTTTTCCACCAACATACTTGAGATGATTGTCAGCAACTACTGCAGATCCTCTTCACCACAGAAGAGGAGAGAATTAACAATGAGGTTCAGAAGTTTGTTCCAGGTGAGAACAGGACCTCTACTACCAATCAAATGAACATTAATACCTCTTTTCCTTTAGCTAGACCCAACTGAGACTTCAACATGGGTAAACATAAGGAGAGGTTCTCTGTCTACCAACTGACTCTAATGGAGAGTCACTGGGCTTACTGTCCCACTAATTTGGCTAGATTAGGGATGTTAGGCAAGAAGATAGGGAGTCTTCTATATCTTTTCCAGAATGAGTTATGACTACATTTGAGACCTACACCCTGCTGGACCAGGAATCATCAGAGAACAATTCAGCATTGATGATAGCTTTCTTCAACCAAGCAGTGACAGACATGAAGTATAAGTTACAGAGAGTAAATAAAGTCCCTAGAAGAAATCTTGGCAGTTGAGGGAAAGGTGTATATATTACCAAGAGTTCCTTGAGGACAAATAGGCCTGCTCCAATGCCCAACATACACTGAACTTGGCCAAAATCTTGCTGGCATCTACAGCCAGCACTAAAGCAGAGAAACAACTGCAATTGTGACATCTAGTGGGTAACAAAGGTAAGAAACCATGGATAAGGGAGAAGCCCAGACTACAAAAGAACCAATGTTCATGTTGTAAAAAAAAAAAAAAAAAATATGAGAGAGGGGGGAGAAAGAATGGGATGAGTAATTGTAGGAGGGCAGACCAAGAATGGGGCAAAGACTGGACTGTAAAATAAGAAAATAAGACATTAGATCAAAGACTGCCCCCAAACAATGCCCTTGAAAACCAGCAGAGGTCAAACAAAAGTGTTAGAATTAGAAGAATTAAGTGATTATGGGAATAGGGTTTAGACCTCCTCCCCAATCCCAGGGTAACCATTAGAATGGAGGAGAAACCCATCACATTTTTAGTTGATACATGAGCCCAATATTCAGTCTTCAGAGAAGATCATGGAAAATTACCAAATAAGAAGTCATAACTAAAGGGAACTACAGGCATGAATCAGCATACATAGAGTACCAGAAGATAAGTAGACCTCAGAATGGATCAAGTGTTCTACTCTTTCCCAGTCATGCCTGAATGCCTCAACCCCCAATTAGAGAGAGATCTGCTAACCAAAATTGGGGCCCAGACCACTTTTAACCAGAAAGGAATCTCTCACAGGTCAAGATGTGCATCCAATACAGGTCCTCATTTTATCTTTAGAAGATATAGACTATACCAAAAATTAGAACCCCTAGAGAAGAATTTTCCACATGGCTGCCACGATTCCCCTAAGCCTCAGCAGAGGCTGGAAAAATGGAACTAGTGGCTTATTGAGTTCATATTTACATAAAATTCAAGCCAGGGGCTACTTCAGCATGGGTAGAGAATATCTAATGCCACAGGAGGCCAAGAAGTGGATCACTCCCCATATTAGAAGACTCAGAGACTTGGAAATTCTTACACACCAGTCTCCACAAAATAGCTCACTCCTGCCAGTTAAAAAGCCTAATTCCAATGATTATAGGACCGTATAGCACCTTCTAAAGGTCACTAAGTGAGTCATGGACATGCACCCCACATTGCCTAACCCAGAGAATCTGTTGAGTTCTCTAGGGTTGTCTAAATGCTGATACACCATATTAGATCTCAAAGATGCTTTCATCAAGAAGAAGGAGAGGAGAAGCTAGGTGATGAAAGAGAGAAAGAGGGGGGAGACAGGGAGGCAGATATTCATGTATCTCCACCAGTCAAAGATAGTTGTTATATCTAGGTCGGTCAGTGGGTTACACCTCTGATTGAACAATTCCAAACTTATAAAGCCTATGATTAACATTTTTTTAAAAAAAATGTATAAATGCAAAAAGGAAAAGGGGGCATGAGATAGGGGTTTCCTAAGGGGAGGGGAATGGGGATAGGGGATGCCATCTGAAATGTAAATAAAATATCTAATAAAAACAAAGAAAAAAGAAAAAGAGAAACCTCTTTATTATCTCTATGTAAAATTTAATTCAATAACTGCCTATGAAAATAAAAGTTTATTAAGACTTTCTTTAAAACAAAACAAAACAAAACAAAACAAAAGATGCTTTCTTCAGTCTACCTTTAGCACCTAAGATCCAGTGCTCTTTGTGTTTGAATGGTGTAATCCTGATGAAAGATTCAACAGACAATTTACCTAGACCCAGCTACCCAAGGGATTCAAAAATTTGCCCACCATTTTCTATGAAGACCTAATTAGGATCTTGGTGAGTACCAGTAGAAACACCCTAAGACCACCCTTTTATAATATGTATATGATCTCTTGGTGGCAGCATATACCCTGGAAGAATCATGATGAAGCACAGAAGGCTTACTGGTAGCTCTAGGTCATCTGGGTATCAAGTGTCAGCCCAAAATGCCCAACTACGTCAACAAACGATAACATGCTAGGGATATATTTTCAAGGGGGCCAACACTGGCTGTCGAAGGTTTGGAAAGAAAAAAATCCTAAAAATCCAACTCTTACCTCGAGATGGATAGTCTGGGAGTTTCTCGTGCCAGCAGGGTTCTACCGATTATGGATTTTTAACTTTATAGAACTGGCTAAGCTCCTTTATAAAGTCACCAAAGAAAAAGAGCCTTTCAAATGGCCCAAGGCTCAGGAGAACTCTTTCAATGGATTCAAACAGTTTTTACTGATGGCTCCTGCCCTAAGGCTGCATAATGTGACTAAGCCCTTCAATCTCTATGTGTATAAAAGCAAGAGTATAGGCAAAGGGATCTTGACATTGTTGTTAGGCTTATGGAACAGGCCTGTGGCCTACCTGTCAAAGAAGCTAGACCCAGTAGCATTAGGAAGGCTGCCATGCTTGACATCATCCAGGTCACTACTCTGTTAGTCAAAGATTCAGACAAATTGGCACTGGGACAATACCTATATATCACTATACCCTACATCATCAAAGGGGTCCTTAAACAACCCCCAGATGAATGGCTAATCAATGCCCACATGGCCAAGTATAGCCCTAAACCCAGCCTCCTTGCTCTCAGACCAGGATCTCGAGCCACCTTTCTACAACTGTGCAGAGATCCTGAGCCAAGTACATGGACTCAGAAAAGACTTGTCCAACCAGCCAATACTGGATGCAGAGGTCACTTGGTACACAGATGGTAGCAGCTTCATATTAGATGGACAGAGGTATGCAGGGGTAGTGGTGGTGTCTTGTCAGACCCTGCTCCAGATGGGTCCCACAAAATCTCCTGCTTGGCAGAGGATAGGATGCAAATAGCCGTTGTCTCTGTCGCTGTCGCTGCCCCTGCCCGCGGGTGGTTCAGGGTAGAGTGTCAGCAGAGAAGGCCTGCTGCTGCTTCGCTCTCTCTGCAGCAGAGAGAGGAGAAACCCGAAGGTGCTCCGGGAGCTGGCGTCTTGTGAAGTGTTATAGCTCTTTGCTAAGCCAGGAAGTGCTGGCTAGGTAGCAAGGAAAGAGAGCAGATCTCTTGCCCAGTGTTAACAGCTCTGGAGCCGCCGGTAAAAGGCCCTGGGCTAGCTGACAAAGAGGAGAGGGTCCATGACAGAAGCTCTCAAACAACACAGGATGATTCTTGCGTGCCTTTACTTCTCAACTAAGCTCAATATATACTGTTTGGGGTGGGTGAAGGTTTTAGCAGCAGGCGATCCTATTGGCTTGGTTTGAGGTTTTGGGGATGCCTCATATGCATGAGGAGAGCCTGGGGCACTATTTCTATGTGACCCGATGGCCATAAACCTTTCTCTGTGGGAGGGGCTGTGAAAGGAGGAAGCTGAGAGAGCCAGGGGCCCAGAAACAGAGCTGAAGGCCTTCCATCCCAAAGGGTCTCCGGAGTTTAAAAGCTCGTTTGACCAGGAACCTGGTTGTCTCTCATAGCTCAGCGCCCCACAGTGTCTGACTGTAGAACTGTTTGGGCACATCGCACATCGGTCCAAATAGCAGAACTAATTGCCCTGACACAGTCTCTCAATCTGGGCAGGAACAAACGAGCCAATATTTATACTGATAGCAGATATGCCTTAACCACTGAGCATGTTCATGGGCCCATCTATCAAGACAGGGGACAGCTTATGACAAAGAGGAAGACTATTAAAATCAAACAAAAAATTTAGACTTATTACAAGCCCTTCAGCTGTCCAAGAAGCTGGCAATTATTCACTGTCCTGACCACCAACCCCATGGGCAATTACCTCTGAGGCCAAAGGCAAGCAAAAGGCAGATGCAGCATCAAAGGTCTCCACCCTTAACCCCATGCTATCCATTCCTGGCCCCTCAGATGCAAGATCCTGGGCCACTCACTCTGGCAGAAAAAAAATTCTAAAGAGAACATTGCTTACATTAGAAACAAAACTGTCTGTGTCTCAAAACCCTAGATATTGGTGGCTCACAAAAGATAAATGAATCCTGCCTGAAGGTATTGCTAGAAAATTGCTCTAACATATCCACCAGACTACCCACCTGGAAATGAGGATACCAGAAGACCTTACTTGACATGCAGACTTGAAGATTATTCACCTAAAATCTTTCATGAAACATATTTTCTCCAAGTACCTCACCAGCAAACTCACCAATGCAGACTACCAACACAAAAAGAGACCCTGGACAAAGAGGCATCAGATCAGGTGTCCATTGAAGAATAGATTTCACTAAGGTAAAACCAGAAAAATATAGATTTAGGTATTTCCTAATAGTTATGGATAGTTTTTCAGGATGAAGTAAGGTTGTACCCACCAAACATGAGGTGGCACAAAGAGTGGTCAAAAAGATACTAGAAGATATCCTTCCCAGGTATGAGATACAGGCTCTTCTGAGTTCTAAAAATAGACCTGTTTTTACTGCTCCAGTAACACAGACGATGGCCCAAGCTATAATGGTAGATTGTTGGGTTCAATGTGTGTGAGACCTGTTGTTGAGTTGATGTGTGGGTTCTGTGTCTGTCTCACCATAGGGCTAGGGTCTATCTTGGAGACAGAGGCATAGAAATTGACTGTTCTCCCCACACAGGCTATACGAATCAGCAGGAATCCACTCCAGGGGTGAGGGGACACAGTCTGAAGTCTGGGAGAGCTGAAGCAAGCTTGTCTGGTTCTCAGGCTCTTGGACCCCCCCCCCCCCCCAGGTGCTGCTGGAGGGGCCTGCAGAAGGGCTGAGAATGAAGTAGGGGCATACAGGTTATAGATTGATCCACAGCTGAAGGAGAGAGGGGGAGACAAGCTCTGGCTGTGTCCTGCAGGGATGAGAGTTCTTAGTCATGGCTGACTCAGCTTGCTTGCCTGGGTTGGTAGCCTCTATGGCTGGGAACACAGAGATTTTTCTGTGGAAGAGTAGATGGAGGCTCTATGGATGAAGCCCTGCTTCACTGTTCCCTACAGCAGATTTCTTTTTTTTTTTTTTTCATTTTATTAGATATTTTATTTACACTTCAGATGCCATCCCTTTCCCCATTCCCCCCCTTAGAAAATCCCTATCCCATGCCTCCTTTCCTTTTTGCATTTATACATTTTTTATAAATGTTAATCATAGGCTTTATAAGTTTGGAATTGTTCAATCAGAGGTGTAACCCGCTACCCAACCTAGATATATAAACTATCTTTGACTGGTGGAGATATATGAACATCTGCCTCCTTGTCTCCCCACTCTTTCTCTCTTTCATCACCTAGCTTCTCCTCTCCTTCTTCTCCTCCTCTTCTTACTCCTCCTCTTCTCCTTACTCCTCGAACCTTAGCTCCTCCTACATATCACCCTTCCTGTTAAAATGAAACTTTTCTCTCAGAATACAATTAGAGCATAAATATGCCGATTTGTACCAGTGAGGTATAAGATGGTCCTAATACCCAGTCCATTGTTTTGTTGACTCACCAGCACCTCTGTCATCTATCCTAACTAAAACATTTAGTTCTGAACCTGGCTTTAGGATGAATGTCAGCTAACGACCATCCACTCAAATCTTTTCTCTCAAGGTAAATAGCTATAAGTTTTCAACCCCGTCAGAAATCCAGAATGACTGAGTTAACTATAATTGTGGGAAGCACAAAGCATAGCTTCTAAAACCTAGCCAATTTATAGAGACCTCTGAACACCTGGACACTCCCTCTACTTCAAAACGTTGGAGCATCTGTTCTTCTGCCTTCTGGCCCAGGATCATCTGACAGACCTTAGTGATGCAGAATTATTAAGGGTAAATTACTCTGTCTAGGCAGATATAATCAGTCGACTATTCTGCAAGTGTGTCCTTTTCTGGACAGTAATTTGTCTGTAGATGGGAAGAGGCAATTCTTGTCTAGTGGCTGTCTCACCACAACTGGAGTAACTCCAAAAATGCTCAATTTCTTCTTAGAATTCAATATAGGAAGCTGTTAGGAGCAGACAGGTCTCTAATCAAAATGAACATTAATACAGAAATGTTTGTCATGTCAATTCTGTGGATTTCTGACGTTTTGAAAACCAACTATCCATGTAAGGTAATCTGGACTGTTGTCTGTTAACTCCACTTAGCTATCTCTAAATAAAACATAGGAAACACCCTAACAATAAACTCAAAGCCATGAATTTCCTATAGTCCCTTAACTCACAGGCTGTCCATCTCAAATCAGTTAAAAAAGTTAAAGAAGGACTGGGTCTAAGCCTTGTATTCCTAAGTGTGTTATACTGGTACAATGCCTATGAGAGTAACAATATTCATCTCACTCTTATATCAATAAGAAGCTCGTACCAATGAAACCTTAAAATTTGTATTCAAAGTAAATTGGTGCCATTTAAGAATTTATATCTTCATCTTGGTAATAATTGTACAGATTTCTACTAATAGGTTATGGCTATGCAATAAATCCTAACTAATCCTCTCTATTCCCACAAAACCACTACTTTTCCCTAGAAAGACAGCCCAACATTTACCACCTTAGTCCCCAAGCCCAGGGAATAGGGGCGCTGACTCATCATTAGCTTCTTCAAGCTGATTATGGGCATTGAGATATTAGAAAAGGAGTGGGGGAAGGGCAAATTGGCAAGCCTCTGATGCTGTGTCTTCACTGCCTCCTGATGGAATTCCCGGACCTCAGAGGTTTGAGCAGGTCTGCCCAGCTTACTTGTTGAGTAGATATACCAAGGCTGATCATTCTGCAAAATACAATTCTCAAAACAAATATTAGTATCAAGATAGTTTTTTTTTTAAAGAGGGCTGACATTTTATTAAGGATGTTGGTTCTAACAGCTTTTCTTTTTTTCCCTCTTTTATTGGATATAATATTTACATTTAAAAATTTTATCCCCTTACCGCATTCCAACCACCACCCAGGAACCCCTTATCCCATCCCCTCTCCTCCTGCTTCTATGAGGGTGTTTACCCACCTACCCCCAATCCCCCTCCCCACCCTCAGATCCCCCCCCACTCAGTGCTCAGCCTTCAAGGTACCAATGACCGCGTCTCCCACCTATGCCCAACAAGGCCATCCTCCCCTACATATACAGCTGGAGTCATGTGTCTCTCGATATGTGCTCCTAGGCTGGTGGTTTAGACCCTGGGGAGCTCTGGTTGGTTGGTATTGTTGTTCTCCTCATGGGGCCACCAACCCTTTAGGCTCCTTCAGTTTACTCTCTAACTTCTCCATTGGGAACCTTTGATCAGATTAATGGTTAGCTGTGAGTATCTGCCTCTGGGTATGTCAGACTCTGGGGGACCTCTAAGGAGACAGCCTTATCAAGCTGCCCCACAGCAGATTTCAAAGCAGAATAATCGTTCATGGTCTTAAGATGTTTATTGTCATGGTTGAAAGTAGATGAAAAATATACCCCAGTTTCCTCAGGGCAGGCCTGAGGTTAAATATCTTTTGCAGGGAGGAGGGGCTGGGAAGGAATGTTTAATTGGCTACGCCTTCTTTGGCCTTTAGGTATCTCATTAATATGGAGATCTGTCTTGAGGCTTTCTGGCCTATAGTCATGCCCTCTACCTGTGGAAGGGCTAGGCAGTGTTGTCCTATGTGACTGAAAGTCACAGATCTATGGAGGTCTGCAGCCTTGTGTCAGAAGCCTAGAGTCTGGGAGTGTGATGAAATGCATGCAGTCCCTTAGGGTCACCTGTGTCCCACCTGGGGCCCCTTAGGATCACCTGGGTTCTCCAGCAGTTTCTAGCCAGTGCTTCACCAGAAACCAGGTTGCCTTTCATGGTCCTACAGTGAATTGGAAATTGCATTGTGCTTACAGGTGCCAAATCTCAAGACAGTTAGAGAAGATAAATAGAACCCTAAATGAGACCTTAAGAAAATTAACCGTAGATACTGGTGGGGACTAGATGGTTCTCCTTCCCTTTGACCTAAATAGGGTCCAAAATACTCCCTAGACCTTAGAGTTAGCCCCTTTTAAGATTATATATAGGAGACCTCTACCTATACTTTCTATCTTAAGAGCTGATGTGCTTACTAAAATTGCTGACAAACTTGTTCTTGGTTCTCTTGAGACTCTTGCCCATACCCAAAAAGAGATTGGGCCCCAGCTAAAGACAATCTATGAGGCTCCTCTTCCACCTACACTGCACAACTATAGGTCCTGGTGGCTTTGTGTTCATTAAGAGGCATCAAAAGTCATCCCTGGAGCCATGTTGGAAAGGACCAGGCATAGTTGTTCTGACCACTCCAACAGCTCTCAAAATTGATGGAATCAATATTTAGGTTCATCACACACACACACACACACACACACACACACACACACACACACACTAGCTGATCTTCAACTAGACCCAAAGGATATCACATCCAAATGTTGGGCTCTCAAAGACAATCCTTAAAATTTCTAGTTGCAATGACTAAAATTCTTATGGCCTTACTTCGAGTTACTGTGACATCCTCCAAAACCAACCACCACTGGCCTTACAACTGACTTACATCCTTAGTGATGTTTCCATGAATGATGTGCTTCAATACTAACACAAAGTTGCTCCCATAGAAACCTAGTTCCCCAATTTAACTTTTGACTTGCAGGCCCTGTTGTCAAACCTCTGGGCTGGCAAAGAAATAAGCCTGAGGCATAAAAATGCAGACAAACATTAGAATAAAAAATGTAGGGTGCTGACTACTACTTTTGTGGCTTCTGGGATTGTGTGAACACCAAGGATATTTAGTAGACAGCACCTATAAAAGATGACTTCATTAAAATAAACAGATTAAAAACTCAAGAGACAAAAAAAAAAAAAAAAAAAAAAAACCCTCAAGAGACTAAACGGGTTATTCCTGTGGGTTGGAGCACAAAAAGTCATGTAATTCTATACTCATTCAGTTCACCCAAAAGAAAAGTCTACTTTGAGAAAAAATGTCAAAGACAACTTGGTGTCTTAAGCTATCAACTGTTTGGGGCCCAAACCAGGCATACTTCTTACCATCCATGTTCTCAGAGAACCAAAGGTTCCCAGTGTAAGATTAAGACCAAATCCAGCATTGACCCATCCTAAAGTCCCACCAATCCATGCTCCAAAGCCCACTATTACTATGAGGCAAATCTCAAACCCCAATAAAATTATGCCCCCAAATTCCAAACACAAAAAAGTTCCAGATTGATAACGACCCTAATCCCCTTTGCCTATAAAGAGCCACCACTAAAATTTTAAATGTCACCCATAATAAACTTATTTCTAATTGTTGGCTCTGGCTAAATGTCAACCTCCCCCCTTATTAGGATAGCATCACTTATAATGCCTCAGTCCCTAAATTTGCAAAAGGCAGCAATTGTAGATGGCAGTGAATAGATCCTCTCAAATTATGTTATAATCAGTTAAAGCACAAGAGTTATGCATAAGCAAAAATACCTCCAAAATATCCCTGCCTTTATATTCAGACCATTCTTTGGGATTATCTCAGTCCCATCAGAGGATGCCTGGAGGGCCTACTCAACTGGCCTAACATCATGCATCCACATGGAAACACTTAATGTCTCCTCTGACTTCCGTGTTTTGGTTCAGTTTGTTCCCAGGGTAACTTACTATTTGGGAGAAGACATTCACAACCACCTTATTCTGGGCTCCCATAATAGATTTTAAAAAAGAAGACCCATTACAGCCATTGTTCTGTCTACTCTCCTAGGCATTGGTATAGCAGGAGCTATAGGAACAGGAGCCATATCCTTAGTATTACAGGGCGCCCATTACAGCTCCTTGCAGGAAGTGATTCATTGGCACATCCAAAGATTTAAAAAGCCAATGATGACTCTAAAAAAGTCTATTTCCTCCATAGATGAAGAGGTTTTACAGTATTGAAGGGGCTTAGATCTACTCTTCCTACAGCAAGGAAGGCTATGTGTAGACCTTAGAGAAAAATATTTTATATATACAGACTGCACGAGGGTTATTAAAGAAAACATGGCCAAATTAAGAAAATCATTGCAAGACAGACAGCTAGAAAAAGGAGAATCTCAAGAATCGCATATACGTCTGTTTAATGGGTCTCCCTGGTAACTACTCTGATATCCTTTTTAGCTGGTCCACTCATTATATTGCTCCTGTTACTCACTTTTGGGTCCTACATATTTAATAGAGTAGTTAACATTATAAGAGACTGAGTCAATGCTATACAACTCTTGGTCCTTATCTCTCAATATCAACCATTAGAACTTGAGAACAAAGATACTGAGGTTCCATGATTGGACCCTCTTCTGTACTTGTGAAGGGAGTAATGAAGGGTACAACATGACATTGTAAACCCCATTTTGCTTTTCAACTCCATTTTTGATTAGCTTGCCCTTAAGATGAACTCAGCTACTGAAAAAAAAATGACCAAATTTGTTCTAGGAACCATGTCACCCTGGCAAAAACCACAATTCCCCTTAACAACTATCTACTCCACACCTACCAACAACCAATCACTTCTTAATGAGGAAAGTACCTAATGTCTCATAAGAGATTAATTAAGCTAGCAACCATTGTTCATACAAACCTGAAATCATTACTAGACAATAGAAATGTGCCAAGCAAATGTTGACCAATCATGTAACTGCCAAGTGAGAAAGTCCCTTATCCTGCTACAACCATGATAAAAAGGAAAGGTTTGTACCAACTCAGTAAACTTCACACCATCTAGTGTGTTGGAGAGGTTGGAAGGTCCAAGTTTGAGTTTAAATGAAGATTCTTTGGTGTTGCATATGAGTTAAATTTCTGGTGATCTCTGGTGGTTGGTGGGGACCGACCCTGTAATCTGAGCGTAATACATCTGTCCTGTTGATGGGGCATTCATTTTCTGGTATTAGAACCTACTTCTTCAGAATTACAATGTAAACTAAAGACTAGCTGAGACATCCAGCCTTATGAACCGCACAGTAGTAGATTCTTGGCCTTTATGTCAGGTAGCGTTCTATGTCAAACTAGCAGGATGACAGACTGTAAGCCACTCTAATAAATTCATTTTATTGTAGAATTATTTTATCAATTTTACCCCTCTAGGGAACACTAGGCAAGATGTACTCATTGATAGAGTAATGGTAAGTCTGATGGCATGTGTGGTGGGAATGGTGATAATTCGAATAAAAAATGACCTGTAGAGCCTCAGATATTAGAATCCTGGACCTAGCTGGTAGTGCTGATTGGGAAAGTAGTACAGACTTTCTGGATAATGTATGCCACTACAGGATTTAGGAGTTTATAATTTCACCACATTTCCAGTTCACTCTCTTTGCTTTCTGTATATGATTAGTAATATGATTTCTTAGCTTGTTGTTGTAACCACCTGGTGCAATGTTTCTCCCAGCATTATAGACTCTGCCTCTGGATCCATAAACCAAAATGAACACTTCCATAAGTTTCTCAGGCCATAGTGTTTTATATAGCAACAGAAAAGTAATTAATATAAATGGTAACTATCTGCTCCATTGATTGGATATGGGGCCTGAACAACAGGAAAGATTTGATGCTTGGTTCTGTAAACTTGTCCCAAATCTCATGACTAAAGAAATAATAGACTCTAAAGGAAAACTTGGTGTTGCTTCACTACGTAGTAATGTTTTCTAACAGCCTTCTTAAAATATATGTTTATACTCATATGTTTGTGCTGCTATCAATTTGGGTAAGAGAAGCATTTTTTGTTTGTTTGGTTTTTGTTTTGGGCTTTATTTTGTAGTTTATATTGGCCAATGCAGAGATTTATAATTGGTTGAAGTATTGATATCAGAGATGATTATCCATATCAGCTGGCTCCTCCCCATTCAATGCTTGTGAATTATTTAGGAAGAGTGAGTGAAAAGAAATATGTTTAGAGGATGGAGAAAAGAGCTATGAAATTTTGTCTTCTAGACACATGACTGGTGTATACATCCATTCACAGCATGAAGATCAAGGCAATAAAAGTTCTAGCATGAATGGTTGAGGACTGAAGAGATCCCATCATAAGCAAAGGAACCCTTGGCAGTTGATAGCTACTGAGGAAAGGAATTTTACTCTTCTTTGAGTATGACATGTTTAGATTGTGCATGCTGGATGGACATAGATGGGCTGGATGGCTCTATGCCTATTGGATATGGTCTTGGAAAGTTATTAATAATAATATCTTCAAACTTGTGTTTTCCCATTTTAATTAGTAACTGTTTTGAAGGTTTAACAAAGAAATTAAATTTTATTTTAAAACATTTTTAGAACATTTGGCAATTTTTTATGGAAAATGTTTCCATATCATAATGCCAAATA
The DNA here is from genome assembly GCF_011762505.2 of Arvicanthis niloticus. NCBI lineage: Eukaryota > Metazoa > Chordata > Mammalia > Rodentia > Muridae > Arvicanthis > Arvicanthis niloticus. Next base: position 65,858,941 of record NC_047679.1, read on the forward strand.
AAAAGACCTTGATAATTTGGTAAAACTAGCTAAAAATTTATGAGATAACATAAAATGAATACTTTTTAAACAAAAATATGAATCTTGTTTAACAGACTTCTGCTTGCTCAAATATATCCTGTAGATAACTTGCTTCAATTCACTTTTTCAAGTTTTCAGCTCAAAAAAATGGCTCAGTTGGTATTTGACAGTGCAACATGAAGATGTGAGGGACAAATGTATGGAGGAAGGGTTGGAGGAGAGGGACTGGGTGTAGATGGGATCCAAACACATTATATGTATGCATGGATAGTAAATAAAATCCTTAATTAAGAAAGAATTTAAAAATTTTGCATTAGCATTATGAATATTTTACTGCTATGTATTTTGCTTTAGTTTTTCTTTGGCTGCTTTATTCTCTGCCACACTGATTCCTGAGGAGACAGCTTTAAACTCCATCTTCAATTACAAAATATCATCTTCTAATACCACCACATATTTTGGCATGTTTGTCATTAGCAGAAATTTAAGAATTGTGAAGATTATCTATACCCAGAATGAACCAAATGGGACAATTAGCTGACCTTAGAAAATACTGCCTTATGTTCGCCTTGTGCAATCTGTCCACTAACAGATGCAAATGCATCCCATTAAGCTGTAAAGGAAGCAAAATGAAGGAGAGCAAAAACCAGGAGAACTGTGAGGCCATTTAACAGAAGAGGAAGAAACTCCAAGTGGCCATGCTAAAGGGAAAACACAAACATTGTGACATTTAAACTACTTGAAAGCTGTATTGTGCAGAAGGGATTTTACATTCAAATCAGCATAATGCCTCTTAGCAAAATGTTGCCTGATGTTATAAATGAACTCCAATTCTAGCACATAGTTTATTAGTGTTGATGGCACTTAAAAGTAGATATATGAGTAAAAGATAAGAACAACTATACATGTTTTGTAATAGTTAATAAATGTAAGCATAACAATTCACATTTTCATATTAATGTTTATTTTACTTAAAAATTGAAAAACAATATTGGAAGAGTAACCTAACTTTCAAGGTAAGGTTAAAAATGGCTACGACACATGTACATATAAACATAAACAAACATACTTTAGAGTTATAGAAACATACACACAAATATACACAAAGACTCCAATACCAAATTTCTGTATTACAGTAACTTTTCAAACAAGCTAGTAAAACAAGGAGAAAAATATCTATGATGATGGAATAGCACTGACTAGTGAGTGAAACCACTGTAAAACATGCACACCACTACTACTGTGAAAAAAGCAGCTAGTAGTTAATTCTATTAAAACTTTCCTTAACTACTTGACCTTAATGAATTGCAAAGGCATAAAGAAGGCAACTTAAATTGTTTTCTGATAAACAATGGTTTACAAGATGCCACTTAACATTTTTGAAGAACTCTGATATTTTTCAAATTTATATATATATATATATAAATTTAAATATATATAAACTTTATATATAAATATATATAAACTTTAAAATTTATGGACAAACAAAATTATATCCTGAATTGTGTGGGGAGCCGAGAGAAGGCGGATATCATCCTTGCAGCCATCTTGAGCCATATACCCTGATAAGAGACTTGATTGCATTAGCCTACAACAGCTGAGCACACTCTGATAACATCTTGTTTTAGATACCCAGGATTTTCCCTTCGGTGTGTGAGACTTAAAGGTGTGTGACTTAAGGGCATGACTTAGAGATCAGATTTAGAGACAAGGCCTAAGGTGAGACTTAAAGGCGTGGCTTAGAAGTGAGACATATAAAAGGAGAGAGGCAGACAAAAGAGTTCAGTACAACTTGGAGTAGGAATTAGGCATTAAGGAAGAAGACACTTGGACTAGAGAACTTGGAAGAAGGATTACTATTATTAGTTATTAGGCACTTGGCACTTGGAGGAAGAACTTGGAATTAGATATTAGGAACTTGGAACTTGGAGGCACTAGGGACTAGGAACTAGGAACTAGGAACTCAAAACTTGGGACTTGGACTAGGAAGAGATATTGAAGAATAAACGGGATTGAATCACAGTCTGTCTGGTCTCCATTCTTTTAGTTTGTCCTCACTCTCCTCTTGCTGTATCCTGACTCACAGACAGGAGCAACTTGGGGCAGTGCAGGCTCTAACAGTTTAGCCCAGAAGGCTTTTGGCAGTGCGGGTTCCAACATTGACAGAACGGTCCACAACATTTTGGCCCTGAAATGTGGGCTAGAGCGGCTCTCAACAGAATAGGAAACAAACCTTCTATAGTGATACATTTGAATATGCTTTTTAAACTAAAACATTTCAGAAAGATAGGCAATATAAGCATAGCAAAAACTAGGAAAGTGAATAAATATAATGTTCTGGGTCAATCAAATATGTTGACAGAGAATAGCTAACAAAAAAAAATCTTACCAATTGCTATTATGTGAAAAATTGTTCTTAGGAAGACTGGATTGTAAAAAAAAAGGATTAAGAATAAAAATAATAAGAAAAAAAGAACATAGCGTGGAAGAAATATGATATACCAATAAATAAATAAATAAATAAATAAATAAATAAATAAATAGAAAGAAAAAAAGAAAGAAAAAGGATTGCTAGTTCTAGATCTTCACAGGATACTAAAAAGAACTTTTATGTGTTTATCTTATATTTAACATATGTTTGAATTTTAAATACTAATAAAACTATTACTTTAAGTCTGCTACTGGATGCATTAGATAAATTCAAATTAATACCATAAGTATTTAAATAAAATAAGTTCATCTGATGATACTATGCAGTATAATAGAATATACAAAATAAAGGTTTAAAGTTTTGAAAAGGCAGACATTTTAGGCACTGAGTGTGATTAAATGAGTACTTTTCTCATTAACTCATACTCCAAATGATGCAGCATATACTGCCTACAAATTTTCAGCAACCTTTTCCATTTATTTTATTAATGTAGGTTTATCTATTGGAGTATCTGATTGGCTTTGGCAGGACTCAGAGTACTTACAGAGGTTAAAAGCTCATCAACAACACTTAAGCAATAATGTTCTGTGAGTAGAACTTGTGTTTGATGAAATATACTACCCAACTGTGTAGCAGATTTGGGGCTATGATCTTACTGTGCCAGCCGTTCCATGTAGATTATGCTATAAGAAACTATTCTCTACACCTTGATCCTGTTCTTACTATTTTTGATTCAGTATGTCTTCAATGTAGCATGCACAACGACCTTTTGTTTTATTTAAAATTCCAAATAAGCGTAGTGCATATTTATCACTTATGACCATTGTGTTTTAATGTATTAAGACAGTTTAAGAGCCAGATTAAGTTAACATAAATTTAAAATAATAATTGTCCTTTTAGGGTGAAAACAGTTTTTAATTTACTTTCAGTGACTTTTTCAGTATAATTATATACTATCATGAACATATATATAGCTTCACTATAATAAATCTTTTGTATTTACTTCTATTTTAAGTAAAATATTATAGCCATTGAGCTGATGCTCAGGTTTTCCAAATTTCTATCCCAAATAGTCACCATTTACACTCCATTTCTGCCATTCTTAACAATACTAATAATCTATTCTAACAATCCTAAATTTCATGTGGAAGCACAAAATGGCTTGAACAAGAAATCAATGTTGTAGTTTTCACAATATCTGATTTCAAGTTAGGCTGTAGAGTCAAAAACAAAAATAGCCACCAGGAAAAGGAACATGCAGGTCAAGAGAATAGTGAGGAGGATTCATAAGTAATCCCACATAGGTATAACTACCTGATTTTTATTTGATTTGGAATTCTGTTTTGGTGTTTTGCCTGAGTGGAGTTGAGAGAGAGAGAGAGAGAGAGAGAGAGAGAGAGAGAGAGAGAGAGAGAGAGAGAGAGAGAGAGAGAAGACAGACAGATTGTTAGATGGATGATAGAAGTGAAGGTGTTAAGAAACATGAAGATGAAATAGAGTTACTTATGGTTTTGGTGTTTACAATGTACTGACTATATAATAAGCTGAACATAGGGAGGGTTACATTATATACTGAGTCCTAATTGGCAGAAATTACTTGTAATTGCCTATGTAGAAACCATCATGCAGGTACTTTTAACCAGGAGCTACAATCCTCAAATTGTGACCTTGTGTTATCTTTGTACATTGTGTATTTTTTTAAAGCAGCTCAGAAGACATTACATATACAGTTTTTTTTTTACTGGATATTTTTATTTATTCACATTTCAGATGTTATGCCCTTTCCTCCTTCCCCCCTGAAACCCACTATCCCATCTCCCCTCCTCCTGCTCCAATGAGGGTGTTCCCCCACCCACCCATTCACTCCTTTATTGTTGAGAATAGTTTTCACTGTTCTTGGTTTTTGTTATTCCAATTGAATTTGCAAATTGCTCTGTCTAACTCTATGAAGAATTGATTTGGGATTTTGATGGTAATTGCATTGAATCTGTAGCAAGATGGCAAGATGGCCATTTTCATTATTTTAATTCTGCCAATCCATGAACATGGGAGATCTTTCCATCTTCTGAGATCTTCTTTGATTTCTTTCTTCAGGGACTTGAAGTTTTTGACATACAGATTTTTTACTTACTTGGTTAGGGTTACACCGAGATATTTTACATTATTTGTGACTGTTGTAAAGGGTGTCATTTTCCCAATTTCTTCTCAGCCAGTGTTTTCTTTGAATAGACAAAGGCTACTGATTTGTTTGAGTGAATTTTATATCTAGCCACTTTGCTGAAGTTGTCTATCAGGTTTAGGAGTTCTCTGGTGGATGCTTTGGGGTCACTTAAGTATACTATCATAGCATCTGCAAGTAGTGATATTTTCACTTCCTTCTTTCCAATTTATATGCCTTTGACCTCCTTTTATTGTCTAATTGCTTTGGCTAGGACTTCCAGTACTATACTGAATAGGTAGGGGGAGAGTGGGGCAACCTTGTCTAGTCCCTGATTTTAGTGGGATTGCTTCAAGTCTCTTTCCATTTAGTTTGATGTTGGCTACTGGTTTGCTGTATACTGCTTTTACTGTTTTTAGGTATAGACATTGAATTCCTGATCCTTACAGGAGTTTTACCATGAAGGGATGTTGAATTTTGTCAAATGCTTTCTCAGCATCTAGTGAGATGATCATGTGGTTTATTTCTTTGAGTTTGATTTTATAGTGGATTACATTGATGGATTTCTGTATATTGAATGATCCCTACATTCCGGGGATAAAGCCTACTTGACCGTGTTGGATGATTGTTTTGATGGGTTCTTGGATTCTCTTTGCTAGAATTTTATTGAGTATTTTTGCATCAATATTCATAAGGATGATTGTTCTGAAGTTCTCTTTCTTTGTTGAGTCTTTGTGAGGTTTAGGTATGAGCGTGATTGTGGCTTCATAGAACATATTGGGTAGTGTTCCTTCTGTTTCTATTTTGTGGAATAGTTTGAAGAGAATTTGTATTAGGTCTTCCTTGAAGGTCTGATAGAATTCTGCATTAAAAACATCTGATCCTGTTTTTTTGTTTGTTTGTTTTTGTTGTTGGGGAGACTTTTAATGACTGCTGCTTTTTCTTTATGGGTTATGGGACTGTTTAGATGGTGTATTTGTTCCTGATTTAACTTTGGTACCTAGTATCTGTCTAGAAAATTGTCCATTTTATCAGATTTTCCAGTTTTGTTTAGTATAGGCTGTTGTAATAGGATCTGATGATTTTTTAAAAAATTTAAAAATTTCCTCAGTTTCTGTTGTTATTTTTCTTTATTCATTTCTGATTTTATTAATTTGGATACTGTCTCTGTGCCCTTTTGTTAGTCTGGCTTAGGATTTATCTATTTTGTTGATTTTCTCAAAGAACTAGGTCCTAGTTTTGTTGATTCTTTGTATAATCCTTTTTGTTTCTACTTAGTTGATTTAGTGCTGAGTTTGATTATTTCCTGTCATCTACTCCTCTTGGGTGTATTTGCTTCTTTTTATTCTGGAGCTTTCAGGTGTATTGTCAAGCTGCTAGTGTGTGCTCTCTCCAGTTTCTTTTTGTAGGCACCTGGAGCTATAAGTTTTCATCTTAGCACTGCTTTCATTGTGACCCAGAAGTTTTGATATAATGTGCCTTCATTTTCATTAAATTCTAAAAAGTCTTTGATTTTTTTTCTTTATTTCTTTCTTGGTCAAGTTATTGAGTAGAGTATTGTACAATTTCCACATGTATGTAGGCTTTTGGTTTTGTTGTTTTTGTTATTGAAGGCCATCCTTAGTCGGTGGTGATCTCATGGGATACATGGGTTTATTTCAATATTCTTGTATCTGTTGGAGCCTGTTTTGTGACCAATTATATGGTCTATTTTGGAGAAGATACCATGAGGTGCTGAGAAGAAGATAAATTTTTGTTTTAAAATGAAATGCTCTACATATATATGTTAGATCCATGTGGTTCATAAGTTCTGTTAGTCTCACTGTGTCTCTGTTTAGTTTCTGTTTCCATAATCTGTCCATTGCTGAGAGTGGGGTATTGAAGTCTCCCACTATTACAGTGTGAGGTGCAATGTGTGCTTTGTGCTTTAGTAAAGTTTCTTTTATGATGTGATTGCACTTGCATTTGGAGCATAGATGTTCAGAATTGAGAGATCATTTGGTAGGTTTTTCCTTTGATGAGTATGTGCCCTTCCATATCTTTTGATAACTTTTGGTTGAAAGTAGATTTTATTTGGTATTAGAATGGCTACTCCAGCTTATTTCATGGGACCATATGCTTGGAAAATTGTTTTTCAGCCTTTTACTCTGAAGTAGTGTCTGTCTTTGTCACTGAGGTGCATTTCCAATATGCAGCAAAATGCTGGGTCCTGTTTATGTATCTAGTCCACTAGTCTATGTTTTTTTTTTTTTTTTTTTTTAATTAGGGAATTGAGTCCATTGATGTTAAGAGATATTAAGGAAAGGTAATTGTTCCTTCCTGTTATTTTTTGTTATTATATGTGAAATTATGTTTGTGTGGCTATCTTTTTTTGGGTTTACTGGAAGAAGATTACTTTCTTGCTTTTTCTATGGTGTAATTTTCCTTCTTGTGTTGAGAGTTTTCCCTCTATCATCTTTTGTAGAGCTGGATTTGTGGAAAGTTATTGTATAAATTTGGTTTTGTCATGGAATATCTTGGTTTTTTCATCTAAGGTAATTGAAAATTTGCTGGGTATAGTAGCCTGGGCTGGCATTTATGTTCTCTTAGGTTATGTATAACATATGTCCAGGATCATCTGGCTTTTATAGTCTTTGATGAGAAGTCTGGTGTAATTCTGATAGGTCTGCTTTCAAAAGTTATTTGACATTTTCCCCTTACTGCTTTTCATATTCTTTCTTTGTTTGGTATTTGGTGTTTTGATTATTATGTGATGGGATAAATTTCTTTTCTGGTCTAGTCTATTTATAATTCCATAGGCTTCTTTTATGTTCATAGGCATCTCTTTCTTTAAGTTAGGGAAGTTTTCTTCTATAATTCTGTTGAGATGTTTACTGGCCCGCTAGGTTGGGAATCTTCACTCTCTTCTATATATATTATCCTTAGGTTTGGTCTTTTCATTGTGTCCTGGATTTCCTGGATGATTTGGGTTAGGACCCGTTTGCATTTTCTTTGACAGTTGTGTCAATGTTTTCTATGGTATCTACTGCACCTGAGATTCTCTTTTCTATCTCTTGTAGTCTCTTGCTGATGCCTGCATCTATAACTCCTGATCTCTTTCCACGATTTTCTATCTCCAGAGTAGCCTCCCTTTGTGATTTCTTTATTGTTTCTACTTCCATTTTTAGATTCTAGATGGTTTTGTTCAGTTCCTTCACCTGTTTGGTTGTATTTTCTTGTAATTCTTTAAGGAATTTTTGTGTTTTCTCTTTAAGTGCTTCTACCTGTTTACCTATGTTCTCCTGAGTTTCTTTAAGAGTTTTTTAATGTTCTTTTAAAAGTCCTCTATCATCATTACAAGAAGTGATTTTAAATCAGAATCTTGCTTTTCCAGTGTGATGAGATATCCAGGACTTGTTAAGATGGGAAGAATGTGTTCTGAAGTAACTTTGGTTTTTCATATTTTTGTGCTTGCCTTTTACCATCCGGTTATCTCTAATGCTACTGGCCCTCACTGTCTCTAATTGGAGCCTGTATCTTTTGCTATGTTGGTTTTGTCCGAACTCCTCAGAGTCCAGATATCTCTGTCATCCTGTGATCCTGAGATCCTGCATGTAAGAGCTTCTGAGAGTCAGACTGCCACTGGGATCCTGAAATCCTGGTGTGACTAAGCTCCTGAGATCCTGTGATCCTATAATCCTATGTTCTTAGGTGTTTTGGAGCTCCTGGGACCCCAGCTTCCTCTGGGTTTTGTGGGATTGGGTGCAGAGCTGGTGCTCAAGTGAAATTCTATACTTATGACTTAACTGTTTTGCTGTTGGCAAGTAGTGTTAATCTAGGATTCTAAAAACAGAATGAATCTCTGCATATATGATGCACTGTACTTAAAAATTGTCTGATATAATATTTTATTGTAGAGGAAACACCATCATCATATGCACCATCTTCCATCTTCTTTTTGAAGAGATGGATAGTTTAGGGCACACATTTACAAAAGCATTTTATTTGGATTCTACATAGATATGGAAGTGTAGAGATTATGAACCTGGCTATTAATGCTGACAGTTTTTATCATAAATAATTAAGGTAAAAGTCAAACAGTGACAGATAAAGCATGTCATATTTTTTCTAATCAATCTACAAACATATTTCAAATGAAATATTTCAATAGTGTGCTACATAGTCACAATAATTTGAAGCACCACATGAGGCAATTAGTTGCATGATAACATTGTGAGCAGAGAAAAGTAAATTTGTCCTATTTAGTATCTGGCAGTACCACAGAAGATTTTACTCTTTCTCTCATTATTTCTTTATGCATTGCATCTCTAATTGAATCATTCGACATTCATATTGCTTAGAATTTTATCTTAATCAATTGTTTTCCTTACACAAAGATGCTATCATTTGTGCCTTGTCCCATTCAGTTCTAGTAGCAATCTGTAAATTTGTATTATCTTTTTTCTCTTTTTGTTTTATATGCAGGTGCTTGTATCCGAACAGCTTTCAGACATATTGACTTTATATTGCCAAAGATATTTCCTACTTCATGTATTTCAGACTATATTTTATCTCATAACCCACATAATTCTGTAATTTTTTTAACTGACAAAATTGTTTCTTCTTCTTTACTTTACCTTCTCCTTAACTTCAATCATTAACTCAATCATTAATTTCTTTCAATTTTGTTTTATATACATTTCTCAAGCACATTCCCTTTTTTTTCATTTTTGATTTTTGGATCTTAGAAAACTTGCTTCAGTCAATGAAGTAGCTTTGTAACTGGGTATCCTATACTGCATGATTTCTCTACTTATTTTGAGTGATTAACCTAAACACGGTTTTCATGTTAGTCTAATTTGAATAGTCCAAAATTAATGCTGGACAGAATGACCATAATTCAAGCAATTTTTGGAAGAAGAGATATTTGATCCAGGGAATGGGAAGTTAAACAATATTTAGTAGTTTGTGACACTAGAAAGCACTAACAGTGACTAGAGATCATTGGGAAATCTAGAAAATTATGAAGAATACAACTTGTTAATATTTCATTTACAAATATAAAATATTTATTATAAAACATGCATTTAGCTTAGTGTAATTCTGTAGATATTCACTGAGTTTTACAGACTTTGAATGTGCCTAATTTTGTTATAGGATGCTTATATGTAATTTTTGCCTACTTTTCCTTATTTGTTAACACTTCTTACTATAAAGTATAGAATTTAGGCAAATGAAGCTGATCATTGCCTTCTCTGTGCAATGATATATCATGAACCCGTATCTTTGATTGCTTTACCGGTGTTGAAAGTGTCATTTTTTTTTTTATTTTTCTACTTCTTGTTTCTTTGTTTGGTATTTCATTTGAGATATGATCCCATGTAGCCCAGGCTGGTGATGAGCTACATAATGGTTTGAATAGGAATGATCCTATAGGCTCATATATTTGAATGATTAATCATTAGGGAGTGGTACTACTTTGCTGGAATTAAGTAGATGGTAGTTTGAGTAGAAATGGAGGATGTGTCACATTGAGGCCAAGTGTGATACAGTCCTTTTTTGCTGCCTGCAGATCAAGGTGTAGAACTCTCAGCTCATTATCTAGCACCATGTCTACCTGAATAACACTATGCTTCATGTTTCGCACTATGATGATAATGAACTAAATCTCTGAACTTGTAAGCCAGTTTTGATTAAATATTTTCCTGTATAAGAGTTATTATGATGATAATGAACTAAATCTCTGAACTTGTAAGCCAGTTCTGATTAAATATTTTCCTGTATAAGAGTTGCCTTGGTCACAGTATCTCTTCATAGCAATGAAATTCTAGCTAAGGCAGAAGTTGGTAACAGGGACTGGTGTATGGTTGTGATAGGCCTGACCATGTTTTTGTTTGGAGACATATGGATTTTAGCGACTTTGAATTAGAAAAGCAATAGAGTGCTTTAAGTGGTGTTTGACAAGTCATCCTAGGAAGAACATGGAAGACAGTTATGCTAAAGGTGAGTTGAATTGTGGGGAATTTCAGAAGAAAAAAATGCGGCCTAGAAACTGTTCTTGTGATATTTTGGTGATGTATGTGCCTTTTTTTGGCCTTTTTCCAAACAGTTTGCCCAAGGCTAAAGCAAAGAGATTTAGAATATATTAGCAAAGGGAGTCTCTTAGGTCCAGTTAAGGTCAGGTGAAGTGATACATGCCTTTAATCCCAGCACTCAAGAAACAGAGGCAGGCAGTTCTCTATATTCCAGGTCAGCCTCCTCTACAGATCAAATTCTGGGACAGCCAAACAACAGCAGTGAAGAAAATTATGGAAAACAGAAAGCCGATGAAGGTGTAATTGAATGAGGGTCACATGTTCCAGTCTAGAAAGTAGCAAAATTTAGCTTTAGAGTCAAGGATTGAAGGAAGAGAATATGGAATCTCTCACTGGTACCTAAGGAAAATCATTGAGGCTAGGCATGTGGCAGGGCTGTTGCTGCATGGAAGCCCACAGAGGTCATTGTGTCAAGCAATGGAGGCAAATCTGGATTGCTTTGGAAACTCCAAGAGGTTAGAAATGCCAGAGCTGGGGGATACCTGCTCAGAAAATCTGCTAACAAGGAATGGGAACAGTCCAAGAGAAAGAAGTGTACTTCAATCAACAAAGCTGAAAGGAGTAGGAAATACAAGGAGGGCTTTGACATTACACATGGAGATTCAGAGTTTGGAGTTTATCCTCCTAGGTTTTGTTTTTGTTTTTGTCTTGCTTTGTTCCACTATTTCCTCACTATGATCTACTATCAACATTTTGGAGCAGTAATGTATATTTAATGCCATTATATGTAGAAAGTATGTGACTTTTTAACTTCATAATGGATTAAATTTTAAAAATTATGTAAATCTCAAAAAAGACTTTGAGCTTTAGCCTTTAAATGTTGTAGAGATTGTAATAGACTACAGGGATTTTTGAGGTTGGACTAAATGTGTCTTGCATTATGTTATGGCTACAAGTCTATGTGGGCCAGGGAGTGGAATGAGATGGTTAGGATAGATACGGCCACCATAGACTCGTGTGTTTGAATGCTAGGCCCATGAAAATGTCACTATTAAGACGTATGACCTTGTTGAAGTAGGTATAGCTTTGATCCTACCATGATGGTAATGGACTGAATCTCTGAAACTATAAGCCAGTCCAAATTAAATGTTTTTTTTTTTTTTTTAAAGAAAAAAAAACTGTTGCCTTGGTCATGGTTTTTCTTCATATCTATAAAACATCAATAAAACATTTGGTTATAAAGTTTTGTCACAGACAACAGAAATGTGACTATGACAATTCTTTTTCCTAACCATTATAAATTATGCCTTCTTTAAGATGTTTAACCTGTGTGGTGGCTTTAATATCCTCCTAGAAACCCAAGTAAAAATCTAATCAATAATTTTAAATGTTTTTGAGAAGCAGGGCCATTAAAAGGAAATAATAAGGAAAAGAGGATTAAATGGAGTTTGGGATAGAAAGGCAGAGTAGAGAAGAGAAAGGAGAGAAAGAAAACACAATAAAGATCTTTGAAAAATCCATGTAAAAACCCAGTATGATAGATGTTATCTAAATCACAAACACACACACACACACACACATGCACGCACATGCACGTACGCACGCACGCACATGCACACACACACGCAACGCATATGCTCACACACACAGAGTATAGAGAATGTGTTGGAGCTACTATATACAAAGGGGAATATTAGACATTTCTACCTATTTCTCAGTAAGCCATGCTTTGGTTAGGGTTTATGGTTGTGAAGAGACACTGTGACCAGGACAACTCCTATAAAGAAAAACATTTAATTTAGGCTAGTTTACAATTTCAGAGGCTTAGTCCATTATCGTAATGGTAGAAACATGGTAGCATGTAGGCAGACATGGTGCTACAAAGGTAGCTGATAGTTCTATGTTGTGATCTGCAGGTAGTAGGAGACTGACTGTGTGCTGCACTGAGTATAGCTTTATCATAGGAGAACTTAAAGCCTGCTGTTTTAAAGCCTGCAGTGACACTCTTTCTCCAACAAAGTCCATACCACCTAATACTGCCACTTCCTATGGGTCAACTATTCAAACACAGGAGTCTATGGGGGTCAAGTGTTCAAGCCACTATAGCCACCTATTCATATATTCAACCAACCAATCATATAAGCTTTTGGTATATTAAATCCAGAATCTCTGCTCAATGGGACTACATAAATAAACTCAGCAGGATCCAGTGTTAACTTCCTTTCACTATCATCTCTTACTCTTGAAATATATTCCCACATGTATTCTCTGGATTTTTGCTTGAGGATTAGGAAGCTCACTAAGTTCATTACTAGTGTGACAAATTTACTCATCCACCACACTATCTACCTCTGCCAGCCTGTTCATTTTGAAGAGTACTTATTAGTCTGGGGCAATGATGTCCTTAGAGACATCAGTTTTAGGTCCACTGATACATTCTTTAACGAGGGTCTTTGCCTACTCTACAGATAAGACAGTAAGAATTTCCTCTGTCAGGGGCAGTGGGGACAATGCAGTGTATGAGGGTGGAGAGGCCTCTTGTCCTAAATGTGTGAAGACTTTCTCAGACAGAGTGAACCTATCAAAATCTAACCATTTACCAGCATCAAAAGCTGGTAAATTATATTGCTTAGTTTATTTTTTGATTTTGTAACTTTATCCAAATATGTTGAAAGTAACTTGCCTGCCTCAATAATTTCTGAACTTGCCTCATTTCAAAAAATCTACCTGTTTCATCCCCCTAAGTGTTGGAATTAAAGGAGTATGCCACATTAGGTTTCATACATAATAAAATAATTTTATTTTTGCTATAAAGTTTATTCTGAAATATTCTAAATTTTAACTGAATTCTGAAAATATATGTTTAGTGATTTTTCTCAAGGAATTTTTGAGTGGAAATTAATTAAAATTGTAAAGTGCTAAGAAAAGACCTTTTATGCATACACACATGAACAATTTCCATAGGAAGTTGGATCATAATCCCCTGTTAACTATACACTTAAAAGCCTTTCAAGTAGTACTTGTTTGTGATTATTATTAATTTAATCAGTTCCAGATTATTTAGTACATGTTATAAAACTAACACTGTACCAAGATTATGGTAATGATCAAAGATACTATAGCTTTCGAATCTAATTAGGAAATGACAAAGCTATGAAGAAATAAACATTTATCTGTATTTTGAAAATTCTATAAATATTATTATATAGCAAGAAAAAGTAGAAATAATTAACAAAATTTAGCTTTTGATATAATAGCATGTAACTTTAAGCTTGTATTACTATAATTCAAAGTAATGACCCCTACAAATATGCAACATTTAAGAACATAAAGCATATTTCCCCAAACAATGCAAGTAATATTAATTTATGAAGGTCTTATTTTGATAGGAATGTAGTAAATGAAGATAAATTGGGTTAAGTAGTAGTCTAATGGTCTTTTATTACAAAATTCCATGTTAAATGAAATAAATATGCTCTAAATAATTTTAGAATAAACAATTCTCATAAAATAAAAGGTCATATGGCTGCCTAAACATATTTTCTTAAGTTCTAAGAATTTTCTATACAAGTGATGCAACTGAATTAAAGATCCATCTATCTTAATGAACACTAAGATTAAATAATTTATTTACAGATCAAAGAAAATTTTAATTGTTTAAATGAGTTTCTCATAAACATAAAACGTTCCATTAAAGCTTACAATTAAAGTACTTTTATTTATGAGTTCAATTTTTCCTTATTTAAAATAATTAACATTTGAAAAGTTTTTGTAGATTTACTGATTAATAAAAAATTATTTAAAGTCATTGAATAACAGGTACACTAAACATTTTATTGCCTTTTCTTTCTCTGAATATAGAAGACTTCAAGTGACTTTCCACCAGATGTTCATTATATGCCCCAAAACATAAAACTCATTCACAGCTGGATCATACTGAAATGTTACATGTCATTAAGTTACCTTAATGAAAGTAGACTAAATTCTGCTTCTTGGGCCATTTAATAATTTCTTAAAATGGTTCAAAATTTTTACTGTTGCTGTAGAAGGGACTATATAAATAACAGAAGAGTGTTATAATGATCATTGTGGTAAAAGGTCAGTTTGAGAAATATTTACATACAGGAGTATTTATGGATGGGAATATACATAGATCCTAAGATGCTATTCCATCAGTTGAGAGTTCCTGGTAGTAAAGAATACCATAGAACATTAGCCACAGGATACATAGCATGATGGTGGAGATTTTTAATATTATCCAAAAAAAAGACACAGGATTTTTGGAAAGAGTTGATTCTATTATAAGAGAAGAAAATACAGAAGACAATCTGGGAACATGTTATAACACCAGAAGTACTGTAAGAAAGTGTTTCCACATAATGGATTCTATGAAAAAGGCTATAGGACTTCTTTCAAAGAACTCAATTAATTGAAGCTGAACATATTTGAGAAAGCTCCTGTTTCTTCAGCTGCAAGCCACTTTGTCATGCATGCTATTCCTTGCCATAATGAACTATATCCACAAAACATGAGCCAAAGAAAACTTCCTCTACTTCATGTTTTTTTTCCAAACATGTGATCACATTGAGCAGAGAAGTAACTAATATTGATGTAAAGAGGAAGCAGAAAATGGCTCCTCGGTGTAGAGGCAGAGACTCTGAATTCAATTATTTCAGAGTGTCCTTGGGTCTGTTCTCAGGAAAGCCAAAATAAAGCTCTGATTTCTTATTTCTCTCTGAATGAGTGCCATAGACTATTGAAAATTCAGTGAAAACACTGCTCCTTGCTAGTGAAAGCATTATAATTTGATTCTAGGTTTTCAAAAAGAAAACAAATTATTCCTATTCTACAATTTTAACCCATCACCTAAATTGTTTGGGGGATACCTCTATAGCATGGAGAATATTATAGTAGCTACAACCAGGACTATGTTGAATTATCTTAGGATCAACTTACTTTCTCCTGGTCAAAACATCTCTATCTCTGGGCCCTGGGTAAAACATGTATTTCAAGCTAGCCTGCATAAAGACCATTAAGGTTGAATCACCTTAAGCCACAGAAAATCATGGATAATCATTTCTTTATGGTAAAAATGTTTTTCATTTCTTTCCCAGAAAACCTGTCCTTGGTGTAGTCACTTATGAAACCAGAGCCATAGGCATAGGCTAAAACTGCCTGCTTTTCAGACTTACTCAAAAGTGTAACTTTTCCTTTGTCTTCTTTTATCTCTTTTACCCTCTTTCAGATCCTGGCCACAACCTTGACATGCTTTCCCAGAACTCTGTGTTTTCTCATTCTTTCTCTGGAACATTTCCACCTTCTGCTACATTGCTGTTTATTTGAATTTTATTGTTAATTGTTCTTCTCTAACTCAAGAATCATAACGTTCTCTTATTGTCCATTTTCTCCCTCTGCAAAAAGTCTAAGATTTACATCTTGCTTACCATGCTGTTTTTCTCTTAAACTCTAGGAGTATGATCCTCAAGCTATTATTGATTAACTGATCAATTAATTATTTCTTTTGAAATTATTTTTAATAGAGAGACTAAAAATCCTAAAAGAATACTCTGAATTTCTTCAATAACTTGTGGCATCCTAGAGAGAGCATGTAACATTTCAGGTATGGTTTCAAAAAATTTCTAGTAACAATATAAACACAGATGGATCTAAATGAGTCTTGATGCAACTACTTGATTTGATTGATTTTTTTTTTTTTTTTTTTTTGCTTTTCATTTCTAACATAAGCTTATAAATACAATTGAGAGAGTGGTACATTAATAGATCCCTTTGAGTAATAAATCCTACTTACTGTTTTTATACTAATAAAATATATGACCATAAACATTACAAGATAAGAAAATTTGTTTTATTCAACCTCAAATATGTGATGCAAGGAAATTACTCTAAGTAAAAGTAAAAAGAAGCCTGCTTTGTAGGATTCATTGAATTTCAGATGGAAGAGTAAACAAACTATTGTTCAATCATAGAAATCAAGTAATGGAATTCTGATGACTTGTAAAAATCGTTTATAGAAGACTTTTGTTCTAGTTTGCTTTCTGTTGTTATAAGTACCATCACCAGAAGCAACTTAGATCTAAAAGGGTTTATTAGGTATAACAAAGTTAGACATTGAGGGAAGTCTAAGCACACACTCAAGCAAAAGCAGAGGCAGAAACTGAAGTAGAGGCCATGGAGAAATGTTGCTTACTGGCTTGTTCATATATCTTTCTTAAACAACTCCCCCACACAACCCTCAGATAAGTGTGGCATCATCCATTGTGGCCTAAAACAATTATCAAGGAAGACAATGACACATATACATGTCTGTAGGCCGGTCTGATGTTGGTAGTTCTTCAGTTGTGATTGCCTTTTCCCAGGTAAGTCTAGCTTTGTGTCAAGATGACAAAAATCTGTAACTTTAGATAGTGGAATAAAGAGAGAATAAAGGAACAGGGCAGAAAAAATGAATGGCATAGATTATCCCAATTATCTGCAAAGCAAATCCTTATCCTATAGTTAATTTCATAGCATGCTCTCTTGTGAGATATATTTAGATGCCCTGCTCAACACAGTAAAGTGAATAGTGAGAATGTTCATTGACATGGAAATGCTAATAATTTTGAGGCGTGTTTAAGTATTTGAATATAGCAAATAGTCCACTTTAATCTCAAGCTGATATCCTCACTGTGGGCAGTTTTTAAAGTCTCACCTATATTTGTTTAGCTGACATATTAAAAACTAGCTCCTAGAATTTTCCCCACTTGCAACCTCCGGCAGCTGCAGATTTCCATTCATTCCCCTGGCCCTCTTGGCCTCTCTCTTATCTCTCCCCATACCTGATGATTTCCACATTTCCCCTCCCCATCCTTTTTCCTACCCAAGCTCCTCCCTCCCTCTGCCTTCCTTGATTATGTTGTTCTACATGGGACTGAAACATCCTCACTTGAGCTTTCCTTCTTGTTAGGTTTCATATAGTCTGTGAATTGTATCATGGGTATTCTGTACTTTTTGGCTAATATCCACTTATCAGTGAGTATATGCCATGCATGTTCTTTTAGGTCTGGGTTACCTCACTCAGGATGGTATTTTTTCTTTTCCTTCATTTGTCTGCAAAATTTATGATGTCCTTGTTTTTGAATAGTATTCCATTGTGTAAATGAACAACCTTTTCTATATTCTTCAATTGAGGGACATTTGGGTTGTTTCCAGTTTCTAGCTATTACAAATAAAGCTACTATGAACATAATAAAGCACATATCCTTGGGTTATGGTCAAGGATCTTTTGTGTATATGCCCAGGAGCAGTATAGTTGGGTCCTCAGGTAGAACTATTCCCAATTTCCTGAGAAACCACTAGATCGATTTTCAGAGTGATTGTACAAGTTTGCAATTCCACCAGCAATAGAGGAGTGTTTTCCTTTTTCTACATCCTTGACACTATGTGGAGTAAGTTTTTGATTTTACCCATTCTGAACCTGGACCCTTGGAAGCTTCCAGAGACTGAGCCACCAATCAAAGATCATGCATAGGCTGGTCCAAGGCTCTTGGCACATATGTAGCAAAAGGTTGCCTTGTCTGGCCTCAGTGGGATAGGATGTGCCTAACACTGCAAAGACTTCATGATGCACTAGGGTTGCAGGATACCCAGTGAGTGGCCACTATTTCAGAGCTGAAGTGGGGGAGATTGGGGCAAGGAACTTTGCAAGGTGAGACCAGGAGAGGAAAAGCATTTGGGATGTTAATTAATTAATTAATTAATTAAAAGCAAACAAACAAAAACAACTAACTTCTAGTAGGTAGTATGTTTCAATTATTTCACTGACACAAAGGTCAAGCAATTAGTACACTAAGTTGATTTTATTTACTATAGATATATATTTAATTAAGGTAAAATACTAAGGATTAGGGAAATTAGACCTCTTCCAAATGACATAAATAAGTTATCCCCATGCTACCTTAATTTAAGTACATAATTCCATAGCGAGTTTGGAAAGACTTGTTTGTTATCTTCTATTTATGAGTAATACACTGTAGCTATCTTCAGACACATCAGAAGAGGGCATTGGAGCCATTACAGATGGTTGTGAGCCACCATATGGTTGATGGGAATTGAACTCAGGGCCTCTGAAAGAGCAGCCGGTGCTCTTAACTGCTGAGCCATCTCTCCAGCTAACTTGTTTATTATTAATTTGTCTTTATTCCAATAAATTGCAATGCATATATTATATTTAGAAGCACTAGGCTCTAACTCTAATTTTAAAAAAATAAGTATTTAAAAATTACTGATACATTTTTATAGAAATTTCCTATATTGCAATTCATTTGGAAAGAAAGTCTCAAATATTATTTTATTCATTATGATATATGATTTAGAGCACTTAATTTTTACTCTTCTGCTATCTACTTTTGAATAAGGTTCATTTAATCAAGGAATATAAACCATTTTTTGAAAAATTATTGGTTTTTTGACAAGTAATAGGTTTTTTTCAGGATTTTTCTTTTGACATTCATTTATGTTAGCAATATTATATGTTTAATTTTACACGATTCATTGATTTTTAAGCCTCATCAGCTGCTCTGTTATACTACCTTTCTTGACTTGACATTAATATTTAATCAATTTCTCAGTTGGAACATGTCTTTGGGTAATTATATTTATAAAGGTCATGTGAGTGATATATACTCAAAGCCATTGACTATCTGAGAATTCATTTTGCTTTGTCTTTTCAAATTTATTGTTACAAAAAGCTACATTCATCTGAGATTGCTTATTCTGTGTCTGAACTATTAGTTGTTTTTATTGCTTGTATTCTTGTAGAATTATGAAATTCCGAATAAATGTACCCCATAAAAATATATCTATTTGCATGGCTTATTTTGTCAATCTTCCTTCTTCAATATAATGTAATAAGCTCTCCGTTTAAAATATTTCAAAATGTACTGAGGTTAATGCTTATGGATCTTTGCAGAAAAGAAAGCCTAAATTATAAGTAAGATCAAAGAGACAAAAGGACAGTTTCACATATGAACTCATAACAGTTGTCAAAACATGCAGAAGACTTGATGCTCAAGTTTAATATAGACAGAAAACCCCAGTATATAGGAGTAAGTATAGACATGAAATACTACAAGTAGCTGAAGAACTATTGTCATTTGATAGCTGCAAAATGAGGAAGAGTCAGTTTTTTTTTTCAATAATGTGACCCATGTGTGATACATAGACCACATGCCAGTGCTGGTCCTAGTCCCAAGTGTAGTTGGGCAACACAAACTGAATGCAATGGAAGGTTTTAAAAAAAGAAAGAAAGAAAAAAAAGAAAACACAATCATGTGAGTTGAAAGAGGAAATGAACATGTTCAAAAGTATTATTTGAAGTTCATAAAGATGATTAAAATATTGAAGAAAAACATAACCATAGTTAGCAAAAATCAAACAAAACTCTTTACCATGATATAGGAAATATATTGAATTTACCACATAGCAACAGAGCCCATGTTGTAGTCTCTGGATCTCCTAATTTCATGATTCAACTAGACATCCAGAGAGGTAAAAATCAGAAATAACTCCTAAGAGGATTGTGTGTGATTGACTGACTGCTAGTGGTACAGGAAATTCTAGGAATACTGCAACCTCTCCTGAGGATTCAGTGGTGCTGGGAAATTTCATGGTTATCACTATTTTGATGAGAGTACAAAAAGGTAGCAACAAAACCACTTGATTAATTTCTGCCTTTAGTGAGCCCAGCTCTGTGAAGGAAGGAGCCTATCCCCTAGGAGAATACAATCCCATGGGATGGAAGAATCTCACAGATTGAATATGAGCAGTCGCTTCCTTTACTTCTTATACACAAGCGTTGAAGTTAGACTAACATGGATA
Source organism: Arvicanthis niloticus (assembly GCF_011762505.2). Lineage (NCBI taxonomy): Eukaryota > Metazoa > Chordata > Mammalia > Rodentia > Muridae > Arvicanthis > Arvicanthis niloticus. Next base: position 65,879,441 of record NC_047679.1, read on the forward strand.
TAACAGAAGAAATAACTCCTGTGAAAACAGAGAAGATATTTAATCATTATTCAATTTTTAGGTTAAAATAAGAGTAGCTTTTTCTTTCTTTCAGAGTTGCAGAAGGGATAGTGGAAGGATGAGAGATGCAGGGTATCTTAAAAGAATTTAAAGATTTGTTTTTCTTGAGGCAGAGAGTAAGTTCCTTCCTTCTAGCATCTGGATCAGGTTTCAACTGGACCAGAATAAGGTAATTCCTGTGGGATACTTACCTTTGGTCAGATGGGTAATTTTAGTTTGTTCACATGTCTTTGGTCACCCAACAATTTAACTTATTTAAAAGAGCTTTTGCATGCTTAGTACTTGTTAATGGCACCTTTCATTTTGATTCAAGGAAGCACAGTTAGGAGCCAAGAGGAAACACTGAGGATGACAAAATCACTATTGCTAACTAGAGGAGACCTTGACTACCAGGGTAAATTGAAAGTTACATTTCCTCAAGAATAAACTTTATAAAATCCAAGTGATGCCAACAGTCAGTAATTAACTTCTGAAACCTGTTGATTGAAATACCTGAGAACCATCTAAACAAATCCTTTTACATTATAATACACAGGCCTTAGAGTGATCAGAGGTATCTAAGGGAATTTCCTTGTTAGAGAAAAGACTAATGTGAAATTATTAACCTGGGATTTTCACCTTGCTAATCTTGGGGGCAACTTCCCCCACTCCAAGATGTGGGAAAGGGCCTAGGAATACAACAGTTGTACCCTTCTATCCTTTTGTAATAGGCAAAATAGAAAGGAAATCATTTGAAAGAGACGCCTTGTTTCCCAGTCTATCAGATTATCAAAACACAAAAACAATTTATTTTCAGCTGGCATGACCAGAAGTATACCTTTACTGTTCTACATCAAGGGTATATTAATTCTTTATCTTGTGTCATAACGTAGTTTGAAGAGCCCTTGACAACCTGACTCTTCTACATAATACTCATCTTATCCACTGTATTGATGACATTATGCTGACTGGACCTACTACTGAGGAAGTAACAACCATTTTGGGCTTGTGGATAAGATAAAAATACATGTCAGAGAATATAAAATAAATTCAACAAAAATTCAAGGGCATTTTACCTCAACTAGGAATCCAGTGGTATGTGACATGCAGAGTTATTTTTTCTAAGGTGTAGGCTTACTTATTACACCTAGCCCCTCCCATTACCAGAATAAGCACAGTGATTAATGGGCTTATTTGTATTCTGGAGGCAAGGCATTTCTCACCTGAGTGTGGTACTCTGATCCTTAGACAAAAAGGGGTTTGGAAAGCTACTAGCTTTAAGGCTTATAATAGGAAAGGGCTCTTCATCACGTGCAGGCTATTGTGCAGCTGTTCCACAACTCTGGCCATATGATGCAGCAATCTCTATGCTTCTTTGGGGTTCAGGGGAGATACATACAGTTCCCACCAATGAAGAACCCAGTAACTATTTCTCTAAAGGCACATTTCTACTCCCATGAGGCAATGGATCATCTCAGTATTTATGAAACAGCCATCTAAGTCCTAGATAAGTAGAATTTTGTTGTTACTGTTCTTACTGTCCTCTTTTGACTAGACTTTGTTCAAACAATTGCTACTATGAAGCATTTTTTTTTTAAATCTAGAAATGACCATCTTACTTTATGCTATAATTTTACTATCCTGGACTCTGTCAATATCCTCTCCATTCTTTCAGCAACTCTGATTCTAAACTCATAATCTCCTGAAGAGAAAAAAATTAATAGCCCAAACCCTGCTCTAAGGACTCCTCAGTTGGTAGACCACTCCAAACAATAGTATTATGGCTGTAAATGGATGGTAGACTAAGCCAATACATCAATAATGTATTATACAAGAGAGCCCCTGATAGAGTGTCCAGTGAAATTTTATTACAGGCCCCTGAACTAGCCTGAGAACTCTACTGTGGAGTGGTGCTCTCTCCTGGGTCAATTGCTCTTGAGCACTAGAGTGACCACTGCTCCATCATCAATAGCAATAAATGCTAACCTCTGAGACAGGAAACTGAGATAAACTGAGAAAACAAGAGTAGGGGCCCTACAATGGTGGATTCTAGTTCCCAGAATACATTCCAAGGATAAACAGTATTAAAGCACAGGGCAGTTATCTATGCAGAGTCAGTAGGGAAAAGAAGAAGACATAGAGACTATAAAATAAACTCAGCCCAAAGTTTGATTAATAGACTCCTTGCTCTGGGTTCTATCCTTAAGGGAGCTAGCTCCTTGCTAGCTTCAATGAAGCTGGTACTTGCATGTCCTCTGTTTCTTTGTCTTTTGTTTTTCCTAGATATAAAATTCTTTATCCACTCCACATAATGAGCTTCGCAGTTCCATAGATGACCACTTCTCAGCATTTACAGTGAAATGTTTTTAAGTATGTACCCAGTATATGGTATTCTTTTTTTCCTACAGGCAAGTATACACAGCTCCAGGAATTAAGGGAGGGAAACGAGAATGAGTCCACTCACAATCACCTCTAGTGACTCACCAGGAAAAACATTGCTATATGTTCCCACAACATTATGCTCTCCTAACCTGACATATAGGTTTCCAGAAGAAAAAAAAAAAATATATATATATATATATATATATATATATATTCTAATCAACTAAAGACTAAGACTTTTACTTAGCCACTTTGAGTTTCTGATGACCTTAAGTCAACAAACCAAGAAAGAATAGCCATATTACAAGGGTCAAATTATCCAGAAAATCATGGGGAAATTGGGCTGCTTCTCCACAATGGGGTAAGAAAGATTATATCTGAAATACAGACAATTCCTTAGGGTGTCCCTTGATATTACTATTTCCTGTGATTTAGGTGAGTGAGAAACTCCAACAACCGAATCCAGGCAAGATATCAAAAGCCCCAACTCTTCACAGATGAAAGTATGTGGCTTCAGGAAAATAATTAAAACTTGCTGACTTGCTTGTTGAAGGTGGAATAAATATAGTATAGGTCATAGAGGAAGATAGTTATAAATATCACCTAAGGCCACTTGACCAATTGCAGAAATGTGCTTTGTAAATGATATGACTCTTTCTGTCCTTTGGTGGGGGAGTGGATAGAGTAAAGCCCCAAAAGCCAGACTTTATTTCTTTTCTCTGGTAATTTATATCTTCATAAACAAAAGTCCGTTATAAATTTTCATAGATAAAATTTTACAATAAAGGGGAGTTACAGAAGGATTTCAATAGTAAGTAAGTTCAAAGCAGTGTTTCATTTCATAAGCTCATTATAAGTTCAAAGCAGCAGTTTCACATGTCCCTGCTTTATCATAGTTCACATCTGTGACTTCATTCTTGGACCTGTCCTAAAATGAATGTTCTTTCTTGATCACCAATCTGTCCCAAGACAATTTCTCTTCTTAGTGTATTTTATGAAAACTGATTGTATTCCTTATTATGCAGCCTTTACTTAAACTTTTATGAGAAGGGGGAATATTCTATTCTTGATTCTGTCGTAAATTTAAGAACATGTTTTTGCTGTTATTCATTTTATAGGTTGTGTTACTTTAGAGAAACCTAAATAACACAGTATATATTTGCTGGGTGGTTAATATTTAAATATGTAAAGAATTTTTAAAAACAAGTCAACAAGACAACAAAATGAGGATGAGAGAGAGAGAGAGAGAGAGAGAGAGAGAGAGAGAGAGAGAGAGAGAGTCTAATAAGAAAATTACCTGAAGGAATAGACAAGTTTCAGGATCTTAAGAAAAATATTCCTTAGGTACACATCTAAGCGTGCTGCGGGGAACAAAGAGTACCTTTTGCAGATTCTTAATCTTGAAGATAAAAGAATTTTAAAATTGACTCTAAAGAAAATTCACGGATAATTGTATTCGATTATGAGAAAAAGTAGGACTGGCAAGGAGGATACTAGATGTTATGAAAGCCAGAAGACTGTATTACAGGTCAAGAAGCAGACCAACTTTAGCAATAAAAATCTACACTGAACTTTACTCTGTGTTATCTTCAGAGAGAGAATTTGAATGTCTTACGTGCCAATCAGGACTTTTTTTTATTATGGAATATGTTTGGAAAGAAAAATGGAAAGAGAAGAAAAGAAAAAAAGTCATGCATTTTGGATTAGCTCTCAGGAATTGGTTATTATTAGCAGTGAGGGTCTGTAAGCCTTTATGTTCAGTAAGGAATGTTTGAAGCACCTAAATTTTTAATGGTGTCAGAAATGTTTACCTCATTGGTATTTCTAGGTCTTAAAAAACAATTTCTTAGCATGAAAAAGATCACACTGTCCTATATTGCTGTGATAAAACACCATACATAAAAGCAATTAAAGAAGACTTTGATATATCTTATGGTTCCAGAAGAGTAAGAATCCATAATGATGTAGATGGCACAGCAGCAAGGAAGAGGCATGGAAGAGGCAGGAGGTTGAAAGACCACATCACCAACTGTAAATATGAAGAAGAGAGAGTGAACTAAAGGTAGAGTAAGGCTATGAACTCCCAAAGCCTGCCTCCAATAATGTATTTTCTTCAGCACATCACCTACCCAGACATTTATCACCAGCTGGGAATCAAATGTTCTAATACCTAAGCCTGTGGAGCAATCATTCTTAGTCAAACGACTGTCTATCCCTATTGATAGTGATAGATATAAAATGTGTTCTATATTTATTACAATATGGAATAATTGAGTGTCAAATAACATAAAAATAATGACCAAAATGACAAATAACACAATAAACTGACAAATGAATTAAATGGATAACTCTCACAGGAAATACAAATGGCCAATAAATATGTGAAAAAATTTTCAAATGTTTACTACTGGGGGATTGATAACAAAAGCCACATTAAGATTCAATCTCTCCCCCATCAGAATATCTATCAAAGAAAATAAAGAAAAATGTAAATAGTATTAAGTTGTGGTGGAAAAGGAGATATTATGCATGGCTGATGGAAATGTTAATTAGTTTACCAATGTATATCAGAATGTAGGATGCTGAAAAGTAAAAAAGTGGAACAACTGTATTATTGTAGAAGAACGCAGGATCCCTTTTGTGGGCTCTTTGTTTAAAAGATAAGCCCAATTAGAAATAGACTCTGAAGAAAAACCAAGGGCAGTTTTATTGGAGTTTGAGAGAAAAAAAGAATGTAGACCAGGCAACTGAGGATTTTAATAGCCACCAGGAGGGAGCTGAGAAGAATGTGTGTGTGTGTGTGTGGGGGGGTGGTAGTTAGTTTTTTGTATATCGTGGTTACTTTCCTATTGCAGTGAAAAGATAGCATGACCAAAGCACCTTATGAAAGAAAACGTAATTGGGGGCTTAAATAGTTTCACAGGGTGAGTGTATGGCAAGGAGTAGATGGGAAGCCACAGCACTGAGACAGTAGCTGAGAGAATGTATCCTAATTTACAAGCTGGTAGCAGAAACTGGACTTGGCACAGGCTTTTGAAACTTCAAAGTCCACCCCAACTGTCACAACTACAGTGCCATGCCTCCTAATTCTTCCTAAAACAATCCAGCAACTGAGGACCAAGCATTCAAATATCAGTCTATGAGGGCTAATCTCATTCAAATCTGTACAATATATATCTGATTAAGACCATAGGTCTTCTTTCCATTTTCTCCTGTCTTTAGGTGTATCAAGTTCCTTCAAGGTACAGGTTTTAAAGTGTCATGCTTTGCATACAAGATGAGAATGCCCCCCCCATAGGCTCATATATTTGATATGTGAACCCCAGTTAGAAATATTTGGAAAAGATTAGAGGTGTGGTCTTAGAAGGAGTCTATGTCACTGGTGGTGGGCTTGGAGATTTCAAAAGCTGTCACCATTCTCAGTCTCTCTCTCTCTCTCTCTCTCTCTCTCTCTCTCTCTATCTGTGTGTGTGTGTGTGTGTGTGTGTGTATGTGTGTGTGTGTGTGTGTAGGAGGAATGAGTCAGCATGTTCTGATTAGCAGCCTTTAATGGCCCACGTACTCCTGACTCACAAAGGCAACAAAGACAGAGTATTACCAGGGCAGCCAGTTGGCTGGTGCCAGTTGCACAGGACAAGGAGTGGGCAGAGGATATAAAGACACTCTCCACAATAACAATAGAAAAGTCTGCTTCTGCTTTTCATCTGGGTCCCAGAATCTGTGTCATTGATTCTGCACCTTCTTAGCCCCTACCCTCTTAACCCCTAACCTCAAGGACTGTTTGGGGGAGGGCTATATCTTTGTCCCTTTGTCTCTGTCTTTCTGACTCGCTCTCTGTCTCTCTGAATCTCTTTCTGTCTCTCTGACTCTCTCTCTCTCTCTCTCTCTCTCTCTCTCTCTCTCTCTCTCTCTCTCTCTCTCTCTGTCCATCTGTCTGCCTTGTGTTTGTAGTATCAACACATAAGCTCTGCTCTAGTGTTCCATTGCCATGGCTGTCTGCCTGATGCAATAGTTGCCATGCTTCCTGGCTTAACTCTCAGAAATCTAAGAAAGCCATCAATAAAATATTTTTTTCTAAGTTGCCTCATTCATAGTGTCTCTCTTCAGAGCAATAGAACTATAATTAAGACAGAAATGATTAATTTGGATTAATTCTTAAAAGAGGGAGCAATGTTAGATTTTTGTATTCTTTTTAGCAGTGGCAGGGATGGAGGCAGAGTTCCACACTTCCCATTTTCATGGGTTCCATACTTCTGCGTATTCACATCCATGGAATTCTCTTCAGAGAGTTCCATTTAGGCAAATCTGAAATTCATGGCATCAGTGCAGAAGAGAATTTGAGGGATAGGCACTTTGAAGCTGATTTTAAAAGATTTAAAAATATTTTCCAGTAATAAAATTTGTTCCTTGACAATTAGAGAAACTTATATAATGCATTCTTATTACTCCTCTACCATTTTAATCTCTAGCTCCTGTAAATCTTCCATCTTCCTTTCTTCAATCTCTTTTCCATATTTGTAAGTTTTTGTTTTGTGTCACATCCAATTTAATTACTGCTATTATTTTGATCACAGGTCTATGTAACGATCTATCACCACTTGCTGATATTTCAACAGAGGTTTTAGAAATGGGTACTAAATTTTCCCTTCTACCAGAACTTATAAGTTTCCAATAGTTCAGCTATAAGTGTTAGGGTCCCATGAGCTATATTCACTGATATAGTTGGGCCAGTCTTTTGTAGGCTCAGTGCCAGTATCTAGAGTTACTGTGAGTTTCTGATTGCTATGGCCACACTGAGTGTAGATAATGGCTATTTTATCTGTCTTTCTCCTAATCTTTCAGCTCTCTAAATTTTTCTAACCTTATTTGTTCAATTAACCTTGATCCTTATGTAGGTGCTAAAAATTGTTTTGTTTCAGATTATTATTCTCAGCATCTTGTGTAACCATAGATCTCTCTGCATTCACTCCCATTTTCTCCAAAGAAAAGATTCTCTGATTAAGGTTGAGAGTAACTTTTATCTATAAGTATAAAAAAATAGATACTTGAAAGGTGTTTTAGTGTCAGTTTACTTAGCAGTAGTATGTTCTCACTGAAAAATAGCCTCATTTGTTTTTAAATGAGTTTGCAGTTCTAGGCATTCATTCCATTTTGCAAGCTTAAGTACAAACTAAGAGTGAGTAGTTACTCCTAGAACAGCTGTGTCATTATGGTACAAGAGGGCACTTCTCACTGGACAGGTTGGTATTATAGATGATAGAGTTGATAGGTGAGTAACAATACTGATACATTAATTTCATTATTAAATTTATGTATTTACTCATTTTATGTCTGAATATCAGACCCCCTTTTTCCAGTACCCTGTCACACAGATCCTCCCCTTCTTTGAGAGGTATAAGCTGCTCTCTGGGTATCATTTCTCACTCCTTTATACATCATGACACTGCAGGACTAGGCACATCCTCTCTCCCACTGAGGCCAGACAAGGCATCCCAGCTAGGTGAATGGAATCCAAGGGCAGGCAACGGAATCCGGAAAAGTTCCCACTCCAGTTGTTGGGGAACCCACATGAAAACCAAGCTGCACATTTGCTACATATGTGCAGGGAACCACACCATGTACCAACCTTTTGGGTTGGTGGTTCAGTGTCTGCAAGCCCCCAAGGGTCCAGTTTAGTTGATTTTGTTGATCTTCATATGGAGTTTCTGAACATGCCAGTGGTTGTCATTGAATGGGTCTCAATTTGGGTCAGTCATTGGTTAGCCATTCCCTGTATGTCTACATTATCTTTGGCCCTGCACATATTCTAGGCATGACACATTCTGGGTTGAAGATTTTGTGGGTGGGTTATATCTTTATATACTCTACAAGGAGTCATGCTCAGCTACAGGAAATGACCACTTCAGGATCCATATCCCCCATATCTAGGAGTCTTGCCCCTGTAGGCATCCTGGGGCCTCCTCTCAACCCAGGAGTCTGGCATGTCCTAGTGACTGCTCCCCACCCCAGAGGACTTCAGTTCTCTTTCTCCTGTTCTCTTTTTATACCTGATTCCCCACCCCTCCCTTTCCTTTCACATCACCTCTCCGATCCAGTTTCCTCCCTTCAGCCAATATCTATTTTCTTTCCTCCACTGAAAATAATTCAACCATCCTTCCATGGACCTTCCTTGTTGTTTGGCTTCTATGGGTTTGTGAGTTATAGCATGGTTATCCTATGTTATATGGCTAATATCCACTTATAAGTAAGTATATACCATATATGTCCTTTTGGATCTGGGTTACCTCATTCCGGATGGTATTTTCTAGTTCTATCCATTTGCCTGCAAATTTTATGTTGTCCTTGTTTTTAATAGCTATATATATATATATATATATATATATATATATATATATATATGCTTGATTTCTCTATATTTTGTTAAATATTGAGTTATACCTTTAGCAATAGGGTCTTATCAAATAGCTCTGTTATGAAAACCAGAGGAATGGCAATAACTTGCATTGTTTGGGGTGGGGGCTTCTGTGATTTCCAGATAGTAGATTTTCATGTGGCTTTTCCATACTCTGTTTGTTTGGGTTAACTTCCCCTTTAATCTCCTCGTCTCTGACATTATCTCATCTCCATCCATGATTAAATGGTCCCATTGTCATTATTTGTTCTTTCTTTCCTTTTTTTTTATAAATGTGATATGTTTCTTAATCTCTTAAAATAACCTACTTTTACACATTATCTCCTTTTATTCCCTGGTTTCTAGATGTACTATAAGTTAAATATACAAAAGTAAATAACTAAGGATAGAATCAAAATGTAAGAGTATGCCACATATTTTTCTTTGACTTAGTTAACATTATTCAGTATATTTTTCCAATACCATCTATTTACCTGTAAACTGCATAATTTTATTTTTATAGCAGCATTATACTCCACTAAAATATACCACATTTTTTTATTCTCCATTCATCAGTTGTTTGACATGTAGATTGTTTCCATTTTCTAGATATTGTGAATAGACTAGCAATGAATGTGTCTGTGCCAGTATCTCTGAAAAACACCCTTGAGTATCTGCCAAGGAGAACTAGGAGATGCTCTCATGTAATTTTTAATTTTTTGAGAATCTTTCAGATTGATTTCCAAAGTAGCTGTAACCGTCTTATGTACTTTCTAGAAGTGTGTAGGTGCTCACTGTTCCCTATAGTTATGACATTGTTTGTTGTCATTTGTATCCTAGGTGGTGGTCATATGACTGGGATGATGTAGAATCTTAAAGTAGTTTTTCGTTGCATTTTGATGGATAAGGATGTTATATGCTTTTTACATCTTTCTAACTATAAAATGAAAAAAAACCAATGTAGATATTAATACAAATGTTAAAGGAAAGAAAAATTCACCAGGAAAATAATAAGACCAAACTAGTAAGTACAGGTTTCTCAAGGGAAAGTCACAAATAAGCATCTTAGTATTAGCTATATAAACCATTTTAGGTGACTCTCTAGTTATGGCTCAAAAGATTTCTAAGAAACATCTTTTAATTTTCTTTTATTTCATTTGGAAAAAAGAGATTATAGAATGACTTTGGGGGTGCCTTGGGTGTGATAATACTATCTGACAAGGCAAAACATGGAACCTCAAGTTTCGTACAAAGGGTTTCTTTATGATTGGTCTTTTACTGTACATGGAGTTTATGGAGGAAATGCTAGAAAACTACTGGTTACAGCTGTAAACTTAGAAAGACCTTAAGCAAATGTTTTTAATAAGTTTATATTGCAATTCTTTATCCTCACCTGGTGGGAGTGACTTCGACCAGACTTATGTTAGGGGTTCCTTTCTCTTCTGTCCTTATAGTTTCTCTTTCCACATTCAGTTTTATAAACTTTTGAGATGTTCACAAAATTGTTTCCATGCCAGCACAGAAGTACAATTCAGAAACCAATCTTTTGACTATAAATCATTTAACAGAATAAATTAAAAAGAACCAAAGAAAAGCAAAACACAAATCTGTAAAATAGTCATATGTTACCAGGAAGAAATGACATCCCATAAATGGGTTTCACGAAATCCCTGCTACCTCAAACTTCCTCTCATTTACATGCCATTTTAAATCTTGCAGTGACAATTGAGAGAATACAATTTCTTCCTTAAAATTAGCATGTCACCAAGGGTTTGGGAACTTGGGGTTCACAGATAATTGTGAAGGATGGTTTATTCTCAGTGACCCTTAAGTCCACTAACAGGATCTAAGAATATCAGTCCTGGGCATATATTCAAAATTTTCTCTGTATTATTGCTTTGCAAAGATTGTTGATAACCTCAAAGAATTGAATTCAAACTGCTGATTATGTTCAGGGCTTCTTGCCATTCAATATGTACTTCAAGATCGGCTGCTCCAATTTCTTCAGAAAAACACGTGTTAAATCCCAAGATTTCTGAAAATAAGATTAGTTATTCAACAATGGTAAATCTTCCCATCTCCACAGACTGGGTGTCTTTCTATTAATTTTGGTCACTTAGTGGCCAGAATATAGTTTGGTGTCTTAGTCCTTGGCTAGCATACATAAGGCCTTAGATTCAATTTCTAGCATTGCAAAATAATAATAATAATAAAAATATAAACAATGAAACCCTTCAGTCTTTTAAATTTTAATTCAGCAATACATTTTCTATTTCAGCATACTTTTTGTATGTTACTATTTAAATTTGTAACCAAATATTTATTTCTCCTGCACGCTCTGTAAAGGGAATTTATTACAAATTTTAAAATTATAATTTCTATATTGTGAAATACTACTGAGTTTCAAGTAGTGATTAAACCTTCTAAATTTGATTATCTCATTAACTAACTCTGTTAGTATTTTATAGACTATTTGGGGGTTTCTGAATATATGACCACATTACCTGAAAATAGAGAATCTTTTATTACTTTCTGTGTAATTTGCACTTATGTATGTATACATAAATGTATATATGTATTTAATCTATTAATTAAGTCTCAAATATTCAGTATTAGAATACTAGTAGTGGATGCAAGCATTCATATCTTATTTCCATGAGTAAGTGAATGTTGTATTTTTCTTGTTATTCTTTCTTACTGAGACTTCTTTCATCATATAACATATGGACAGCTTTTAGAGAGTGTCATATATGTAGTTGAAAGGAATATATTTTGTGCTTTTTCAAAGTAGTGATCTGTATAGATTTGTTAGGCTTAGTTGATTTATTGTATTGTTCATCATTAGATCCTCTTGACTTTTTCTGTCTTGGTGATATATGCATTTGCCTGTTCTTTCTGAGCCCACTCCAAAATTGCTTTTTAAAGTCTAATTCTGTAGCAGTTTCTTCACTGCAGGTTTATTTCTTGCATTCATCAAGAAACTCTTCCAGCTTCTCACCACCACAAGTTTAAGAGACATTTCTACATTTGTAGACATCTTCAAAAGTTGCACCCTTTTCCTGGATTCAAATCCTCATTAATTTGACAAGAATGCTATGCAAGGTACTAGGGACAGAGCCCACTAAATAACAGAAATGTATTTTGTCCCATTCATGGACCATAGAATTTAGAAAAGAAAGTATTTTCAGAATGTGTTTCTTCTAAGGCTTCTTGATTTAATTTGTAAATGGGTATTTACTCTGTATATCTTCAATCAGCCTTTGTACAAAGATTTGTTCAAAATTCTTATTTAAAATAGTCATGAATTAGAAGCCAACCTAATGATGTTTTATCTTAATTATCTTTTAGCATACATATACTGAAATACAGTTATAATCTAAGATGTTAAGATTCTACCCTGTACATCTGGAAAGATGACAAAAAAATCTATAAAAGATCTGTTTTCTGGCTAATAAATTCTTAATGAAAGTGTGAAATGAAATTTTCCACGAGACTTCAATCATTCCAGTCTTACTATATGCTTTCAGAGATCTACTATTATGCATATAAATATTTGTAATTACTATATCTTCTTTTATTTAATGTTTATTAATGACTTATCATACTTTCTTTCTAATAAAATATTTTAAATCAAAGTTTTAAAAATTACATTAGCATTTCAATATTGTTCTGTTTGGTTACTATTTACTTTCTATTTTCTCATGTCATACTTTGTTTCTATCTTTGTATCTAGAATTAAACATTTACAGAAAGCAAACAGATCAATTACCTATTTTGGCTATTATTGATATTATTTCTCTTTAATATGTAAATTTAATTTATTTCCATTTAAATAATTTTTCTGAAGGAAGTACCACCATAATTTTGTTAGCTTAACAGTATTTTTGCTTGTCTTTGACAGCATGAATACCCTTTTGTTCCTTGGTCCTTCTTTTGTAAATATTTTTGTGTTCAGCTCTCTATTCAATTCTTATTTTCTTATGTGTACATTTCTGTTGCAGGAGATACTTTAAAACATTGGCACCCAATCTGTCTTGCAAATCAGGGCAGCCATGTTCCTGACTAGGCAAGGCCTATGGCCATGAGCAGCAGCATATTTTCGCTGCTGTTTGGCTCAGACTGCCAGCTTTAGAACAGAAACAATTGGGTGTATAGGTAACAAATCCAAATCAATCTTCCTTACTTCAATATTTAATGTTCAACATTATAAGAGTATCATAGTCATGGTATTCCTGAAGAACAGAATAAATGGCATCAAAACACATGTAATGTATTATGTATAAAATAAAACAACAGAGACCAATGATGCTTCAGTTCTTGTCTAAGGTTGAAGGTCATGAGTCGATTGACTTCCTAAATGACTAGATTTGTGTATTTTATAATAAACAGAAAAATTTTAGTAAACATTCAGAGTTGCATCAAATAATATGTATAGCATGGTAAGGTAAACTAGTATTACCTATCCACACATTACTAAACTACAAGGCTCTTCTCTGCTGCAAATATTAGTCAGGATTTATGGTAACTTGAATTGTGTTTAACCATTGTTTATCTCTGGGAACATCTCAGTAGAAATGGCAGAAAGACTGCAAGAATCAGAGGTCAGGGAGGGTGAGGGTGATCTAATGTTTACTGGACATGGCAAGGCCAATGCAAAAATAAAATCATGGCAGCTATGACTGCCTGTTAAAGCACACACAAGATCAAAGTAGTCAACATTCCACCATGGGATGAAACTAAGGTGCTATTGAAAGTTAGTGATTGCTAAAGAAGAGTGAGTTAGTTTTCATTAAGGATATAGCACCTATACTACAGTAGATGACCCCACACTTATGCATACATGAACAGCACAAATTTGATTTAGTGGTTTATTTTATAAAAGGAACAAAGAAGACATGAAGTTAGGGAGTCTAAATGTGGGGATGAATCTGCAAGGTTAAGTTAAGGGGAGAAACAGTTGGTGAATATGACCCAATACATTGTATGCACATATGAATTTCTCAAAGCTTAATAGAATCACTATATTGAAAAGGCCTTTGTATGCATTTTTTTCTCTTGGAAAAAACAACGTGAGAATTAGAGAATATTATGTTCCCAAAAGTTCTGGCCATGATAAAAAGAATTCCAAATGACCTTGAACTGCATAGCACAGATAAAAAAAATACAGAAAGCAGACAAAATTTACAAAGAGCCAAACATCTTTTTTACGGAAGCCCAGTAAATTTAGTTTAGAATACAAAAGGATTATGTTCTTCTAAAGAACAGGCTGGGGAGATAGCAGATAGCTAGCAACTTTCCCTTGAGAAACAGTGGTTCAGAGAGAGAGGAAAAAAAAAAGCCAGTGTTACAAACTGGAGTGAACTGGTTTTTGAGTTCATTACATCAGCTTTCCTGACTTAAAACCTCATCATTTCTTAGTGAGTGTTGACTCCAACGAATCTCAGAAGACTCTAGGAGACTCTGCTTGTTTACTGACTGGTACGTACACTGTGATTGATGTAAGTGAACTTTCTTAGATTTCTATGATCAATGTATTTACTTATACTAAAGATCCCCATGTAGACTGTATTTAAACTTAATATCTATGTATAAATACTTATGTTCAATACCCCAGACTTATAAACTGTTGTTGGTCTTACAATGAGCCTGTTCCTCTTGTTGAATGATTCTCTTTCCCAAATGGAAATAAGAAAAAAAAAAAAAAAACTACTAAGAGGCAACTTTGTCTTGAAGATGCAGATTCTGAAATTTCAAAAATTGCTTAAGAGTCTGTTTTATAGCAAGACTTGGCCGTACTTAATTTTGCTATATCATCAAATTTCAAATCAATGACAAATGCATTAGTGGCAAAGTAGTCTTATCCATGGGAATAAATTATCTAAATAAGCATTTCTGGACATGATCTAGACTTTTTCTCCAACCACAAGAAACAGAGGAGAGGCAATTAGTATATTGTGACCTAAGGAAACTAACCATAACCAGATGTCTTACACCCACCACAAGAGGAGAAGAGCTAGAAAGTAAGTATGGGAAATATAAGAATCAAGACATAAAAGGGAGAATGTTGCAAGGATAGAAGCTAGAGTCTGGATCTAGCACCAAGAGTTGCTTCCTGGCGAGTTAGGTTTGAAAATATTTGTGAACATGTTTTGCTAGAGTTTTCATTCCATGAATTTTGTCTTATGGTTACTGGTAAGAAACTAGTGTGTGACCTGACCCACTTCTCCTATTAACAGGGTTTTTACAAAGGACAAGCACCCTTGTGGCCTTGAACAGCTATTTCTGTCTTAAAAAAAAAATGGAGAATCGTTCATCCTCCAACAGAGGAAGGAACTACGAGAGGAAAACAGCCTCACAGGTACTAGAAATTTAAGACCCTTATGTTCTTGATTGGTAACTCAAAAAAGTATCTTTCTCCATTGGTTGGTATTATTAATTTATATGTATTGTTTTACTGATAATTTCTATTGGATACTAGAAGATAATGGTGATTGTCACATTTAAAAAAATAATTTTATATATTTATATTCTAGATACTGCTCCCTCCCACTCCTGCCTTACACAGTTCCTCATCCAATTCTGTTTCCCCCTTTGCCTCCAAGAGAGTGCCCCCCCACTGGTCATCCCCCTTCCCTAGGGCCTCAAAGGAGGATGAGACTGAACTTCTCCAACTGAGGTCAGACCAGGCATTCCTCTGCTATATATGTGCCAGAGACCTCGGACTAACCCCTGTGTGTTGCCTGGCTAGTGACTCAGTCTCTGGGAGCTCCCAGGGGTCTGGGTTAGTTGAAACTGCTGGTCTTCTTATGGGGTCACCCTCCCCTTCTGCTTCTTCAATCCTTCCCCTAATTCCTCCATAGGGGTCCCAAACTTCAGTCCAACTTCAGTCCAACTTCCCCAACTTCAGTACATATCTGCATCTATCTCTGTTACCTGCTGGTAAGGCCTCTCAGAGGACAGCCATGCTAGACATCTGTCTGTAAGCACATCATAGCATCAGTAATAGTGTCAGGCCTTGGTCCCTGCCCCACAATGAGATGGATCCCACATTCGGCTGGTCACTGGACCACCTTTTCCTAAGTCTCCTCTCCATTTTTGTCCCTGCAGTTCGTTTAGACAGGAACAATTCTGGGTCAGAATTTTTGACTGTGGGTTGGTATCACTGTCTCTCCACTTGAGGCCCCGTCTATCTACTGGAGGTGGACTCTTCAAGATTTGTCTTCCCACCATTGTATATTTTAGCTAAGGTCATTCCCGTGGAGTCCTAAAAGTCTCTCACTGAAAATGTTTCTGGTACATTCTAGAGGGTTCCTCCCACTTAACACCCGTGAGGCTGCATATTTCCATTTATTCTCTTGGCCCTATGAGCTTCTCTCCTGTATTTGCCCTCCCCCATACCTGATCCTGTTGCCCTGTTGCCCTGTTGCCCTGTTGCCCTGTTGCCCTGTTGCCCTGTTGCCCTGTTGCCCTGTTGCCCTGTTGCCCTGTTGCCCTGTTGCCCTGTTGCCCTTTTCCCCTCCTCCTCCCCTCAGCCACCCAGGTCTTTCCCTCCCTCTACCTCCTGTGGTTATTTTGTTTCCCTTTCTAAGTGGGATTGTAAGCTCCTTACTTAGGCATTTCTGTTTGTTAAACTTTTTATGGTCTGTAGGTTGTATCCTAAATATTCTGTACTTTTTGGAAAAGATCCACTTATCAGTGAGTATATACCATGCATGTACTTTTGTGTCTGAGTTACCTCACTCAGGATGATATTTTCTAGTTCCATCCATTTACCTGCAAAATTCATGATGTCCTCGTTTTTAATTGCTAAATAGTATTCCACTGTGTAAATGAACTACATTTTCTGTATCCATTATTAACCTGAGGGACATCTGGGTTGTTTCCAGCTTTTTACTATTTTAAATAAGGCTGCTGTGAACATAGTGGAGCATATGTCCTTGTGATATGGTAGGGTATGTTTTGGGTATATGTCCAGGAGTGGTATAGCTGGGGCTTCAGGTAAAACTATTTCCAATTTTCTGAGGAACCATGAGATTAATTTCCAGAGTGTTTGTATCAGCTTGCAATTTTAATGTTTATATTTGATTGTTTTCATCTCATGGATGTTTGATTTTTAATGAGGAATAGTTAACTGAAATGTGTTACAAATTAATTCATGTCTGTAAGGTAGATATAAAATACCCTTTACTCTAGTGTGTACTATTTATCTATAATACTTTTAGTAACTTTAGTACATGTTTGAGTAATCATTGAGCACTCTCTACATTAAGTAGTAAGAGCTTGACATGTTTCAGATCTTATGCTTTATACATGCTTTTACTTGGATTATGTCCCGGATCTCCTTCTGTAATACTGGTTTCATTATAGGGACCCTGCTGATGGACTGATGTTTCTTCATGAAAAAGATTATTCTCATGGTAAAAGTAAAGGTGAAATAGGGAAAAGAAAACCATGGGAGATTTATCAGACTCTTATAGATATTTAGAATACTAACAAATTTCTATCCTTATTCTACTGTCTACAACAGTCAAATGCCACCACCAAGAGAAAACAAGTACAAAGGTTTGGAGAAGTTACAAACTTGCATTGGGAATTGTATAGCTGCTTCTATGAACAAAGCAAAGGACCAAGTAATATGCTAAAGCATAGGAAAAGATGAGTGTGACTGCAGAGGAATATAAAACTCATTTGAATAAAAATTAATAAAACATGATAATTATTCATCTGTCCTTAAAATATATCTTTCAAGTTCTATAAACCTGTAAACATTTTTTATGTTTATGAGAGGAAAGTCCATTAATCAACTCTCTTTCAATATGTAGATGCAATTATTTTTCCATTTTTATATTTTCCCCTTTTACTAAATGATTTGTTTTAACAATGTGAGAAAATGTGGAGAGAAAAAATACCATCTCTGCTTCTTTAAATATGAAAACAAAAATAACAAAAAGAATGTTACTTTTCATTTAGTGCCACAAAGCAATTACCATCAGATTGTAGCTTTGTAAGAAGTGTTATAATAAGCACATATCTTTAAACATAGTGATGAAGAATGGTCTATGAAGAATAACTGATATTGTGTATATTAAATAAATAAGTACTATAAAATTTAACAGTTAGCCTGAACCAAAACTGACCACTTAAAAAAAATGAAAGACACTCTTTGGGCATCTGTGGTCCATATCTTTAGAACTTTCTCAAATGAAGCTTTCATTGCTCATAGTTAAGTAGGTGAAGCAAAGCATCTACTAGTGCTTTATTTACTTTTGTATTGCAAGCACATTGGTTGCAGTTTATCACAATGACAGCAAAATCTATCATCCTCTACCTGAAGCTATAAGAGTGTGTTCAAATCAACAAGCCTTTTCTTCAGAGCAAGTAAACTGTAAATTGTCCTCGACCAGTCACAGAAACACAATGCAATCTCCCTGTTAATCTCATAAAGATAAACAGTTTCTACCCTTAATCTTCAGCAATAGAATGTCAGTGGTGATGATACTTTAAATGTTGCATTTTCTATTTACTGATGTCCAGGAGAAAGATGTTTAAAAAATATTATGCCTGCCCCTGATTACTATCTATTAATCTAATATATCGAATTTGACATTAAAGATAATTTGTGACTTAAATAATAAATAGTGTACATAAAATCAGAATAACATTATCAGAAAAGCAAAGAAAATATCAACAAACCAATAGAAAGAAACTCTTGTATGATTACAACATTCCATTAGTTCAAATTCCATTTTCTATATCAACATTGCACACATACATGCACACACATAGGGGAGAGAGACCAATATTAATGATTTTTATTCATTTGAAATAAGCTCACCATCATTTTAAAGCAATTACAACTTTGCAGGATTTTCATTATATATTGAAAAGTATTTATCATTGACATGACATTACTAAGTAACTCCAGAAATTTATGGAATATAGAATTTGAAAAATTTTTCTATGGATTCATGGAAATAAACATATACTTTTTTCTCATTAATTGGTACATATATCCTTGGTGCCAACAGACTGCAGCTTCTGTACAAAACTCCAGTATTACATTTGAAAATGAACTATGGATGTGTAGATTTTAGGAAAAAATTGTCAATAACCAACCCTAATATGTTTGTAAAACACAGTATATTGCAGTGGGAAGGGATGCCTCAGTGGGCCCATGTTGAGGTATCTTTTCCCCCACTGAGATACCAGTGATAAGACAGGTCTAGCATAGAATAGAGTTTATTTGGGGGCATGGGAAGGGTGGTTGACAAGGAAGTAGAGGCAGAGAGAGAGAAGGAGGACAGAGAAGGACAGAGAGAACAGACAAAAGGAAGAGAAAAGGCCAGCCTGGAACAAGTAGAGAGAGGGGAGGAGGTGGAAACAGAGAGAGAAAGGGGTCAGAGGAGATAGAAAACAGTCAGAGAGGTGGGGAAGAGGCCAAAACAGTTCTTTTTATAGCAAGCCAGGCTAACCTGCCTGTTGCTAAGTAACTGTTTGCTGAACCATAGAAGGAATGTTAACATGGTAATAAACCCTACCTAGTTAGTTAACATGTCTGTTATACAAGGGTCACTGTGTTAGTAAGCTACAACAAAATACCTCAAGGAGAACAATTTGAAAGAGATAGGATTTGGATTTCAGATGATTTAGTTCATTTTCACTTGGTTTTATTGTTTCTGTGCCTGTCATATAGCAATGAATCATGGCAAGGTTGAGTATGTTAGAGCAGATCTCCTCATCTTGTGACAGACAGTAAGTAAAGACAGAAAGCCAAAAATGATCCAGTGACAAGATTTTTCTTTTGGAAGCACACTTGAAGTGTGCCTATTTCCTGCAAATAGGCAGCTCTTCTTCCTCTTCCTCTTCTCATTTTTTACCTTACTTTCATTTTAAAATTTTATGTATATGGGTATTATTATTTTATGTATATGGGTATATGGGTATTATGTATATGGGTATATTATGTATACTTTCATGTATATCTGTGAATCATATGTATGCCTCATGCCCCCAGCGTCAAAAAGAGTGTTAGACACCTTGGAACTGAAGATACAGATGGTTATAAACTCTCAAGTGGTTCTTGGGAATTGAACCCAGGTCCTCTAAAAGAGCAATAATTGTCATTAACACTAGAGCCATGTCTTCATCCCTAGACTCTATTTCTTACTAGATCATCATTCATTTGAACTGATTAAATAACTCATTGGTCAAGTTAGTCCCCTGATGTCTTTTTTTTTTTTTTTTTTTTTTTTGGTTTTTTGAGACAGGGTTTCTCTGTATAGCCTTGGCTGTCCTGGAACTCACTCGGTAGACCAGGCTGGCCTCGAACTCAGAAATCCGCCTGCCTCTGCCTCCCAAGTGCTGAGATTAAAGGCGTGCGCCACCACCGCCCAGCGTCCCCTGATGTCTTAATCATTTTTTACTCTTTACACTAGCTAGGGATCAAACTTTCGCTGTGCCCCCTTAAATTTACATATATTTAATGTATGGGTAATAACTGAATTATAGAATGGATGAGCAATGGAGTAATAATAATAATAGTAATAATAATAATAATAATAATAATAATGTATTTTGTGAGGGTCCCAAATTTGTATGATTACAGTTAATATTTAGAATTACTTATTAAAAAAGAGTTCCTTAATTCATGTGTTATTTTTTTAAACAGAATATGTGTTATAATTTAATATTCAGAGTAAAAAAAATCCCAAAGCTCTTCAACGTGTCAGCCTTTTGGCCATATTACAGCCAAATCATAAAATTTTACCTCTGATGCCTAAAAGACTCATGATTATTGTCTCAGTCACAGTTCTATTGCTGTAACAAGATACCATGACCATAATAGCTCTTATAAAAAAGAAGCATTTAATTGGGGATTGCTTGCAGTTTCAAAGGCTTAGTCTATTATCAGCATGGTAGTGAACATGGATATATGTAGGCAGATATGGTGCTGGAGAAGCTGAGAGACAGAAGCTGAGAGAGACAGGCCTGAGCCACTGCACCTGGCTTGGTTCCTTAAAAAACCTCAAAACTTACCCAGAGTGACATACTTTCTCCAATAATGTCATACATCCTCAACCTTTAAACTAACACCACTCTCTAAATATTTGAATATGTGAGCCTATGTTTGGGAATTCTTATTCAAACCAACGCAAGTCTCTAACTGAAATGTCAAATGGTCTCCACAGGCTCATATGTTTGAACATTTGTTGTATCTGATGATACTGGTTGAAAAGGCTGTAGAAATTTTAGAACTAGTGTCTAGTTAGCAAAAGTAGAGCATCATTATCAGGCTTCATTTCCTCGTGGTGCAGATTTGTCTCTCTTTGTTTCTAGATCTGCTAAAATGGGGACAAGCTACACTGTTAATACCTGTTAATACAGACTAAGCTAACTCAGCCACCCTGATTTCCTTGTCTGGATAGACTGCTCCCTTTGAAATCATGAGCCAAATAAATCCTTCTCTTCATAAATTGTTGCTGTTGGGTGTTTTGTCACAGTGGCAAGAAAAGTGACTAATTCAAGAATCACAATGTTAAATTTAGTTGATGTTCAAAAGTCTCAATAGTTTTACAAAGTCCAACATTGTTTAGAAACACAAGTCTAAAGTCTCTTTTGAGAGTCGTGGTGGCTTTCAGCTGTGAGATCCTGCAAAATTGAAAAAAAAATTACATGCTTCAAATATATAATAGTGGAGCAGACATAGAAAACATTCCTAAAGCAAGTATCAAAGCAGTAGAGAAAACATGGATTCCTAGCGCTCCTTGCCTATCTTTCGGGACATATATAGGTATGGTGTGAGCTCTGATTTATGACACTAGAAAATAAGCTTCCTAAATGGGTTATTTTACTTTAAATTAGCTCTGAGTGTTTTAGTAAGAAAGGGAACCTGGTTGGAGCCATTCATTAGGTCATATGATGTGTGCCTTTGAATGGCCACTGGACCCTTGAATTATTCTGTTTTTATAGCCTTACCAGATATAGCTCACAAGATCTGTCTTCTGATGGTTGTCTGCTGATGTTGTCTGGTTGTCTGTGACTTATTTTCAGCTGAGTCTCCTCTATATTACTCACATTTCTAATATTTTGGGTTCTTTCAACACCCTCAATTTCATTATTTTACCTTTAAGCATTCTCTAAAAGCCAGTAACATGTGAATGAGGTTGGTATCTGTAATCTGTTGGAATAGTAAGCAGTACCACATGAGAAAACTTCCCTAGAAGAATGTATTTTACTATTCTATTAATGAAATTCAAATACTTATTTCAAAGGATTTATTTGAATAATTATTACTTTATTATAGTTTTTCTATAACTATTACTAAAACATTTTGCAGTTTTTTAACATTAACTGGTAAATAGTGTAGATTTTTAGACCCTTAGATCTTAATGTGTACCATACAGTATAGGCAAAGACAGCAAAGTAGAGGAAGAATTTCAATGCTACAGAGTTTTGCTAAGTAATGCATATGAATGAGCTGAGATAGTTAATTCAAAAAGTGTTAGTGCCTAAGTAAATAAGGTATTGCCTTTCCTTATGCAAATTTGCTATAATATACATGATATTTTTCTCTTAGCATCCTTATGAAATAAATAGTTCTTGAAAGTGACCAATAAAAATGCTGACACATCTCATTATAGGGTATTACTCTGTCTTGAATATCAACCTTCACTTTTCATTACTGTGATATTACATGGACATTTTGATGTATTTGAATGTGACAAGTCACCTAGGAATGTCATGTGTAAAAATTCTGAGTAAAAGATGTTTATTTTAAACATAATCTTATATGTCATATATATACATATATATATATATATGTATATAGTGTGTCCGTGTGTGTGTGTGTGTGTGTGTGTGTGTGTGTATAATTCCATAGTCTCTTACTGAAGTATTTAAAGTTGCAGAAAACAGTTTCTGTGATTCAGAATGGTAGCCTAAGAGAAGTATGGATGTGTTGCTAACAAAAGAGAGTCTAAGTGCATTTTTTTAATAGTTCCTGCATCACTATTTAGAATATTCAAGGGTTCTTGGGTCAGCAGCTTCCTATTTATTCAAATTTATATTGACTAGCTTCAGAAAACAGATCTGACAAAATGATTAATTAGCCTTTATAGCTCATTGGCAGGCTTTAGTTTAATAAAATTAGCACAGCTCAAGTTCATCTTTAAATACCATCATGGTATTCATATTAAAAATGTCAAATTGCATTTTTCAGTTGTTACAAAATTCAACATGACTTATTCCAAATTCATAATGATAACAATGAAAAACCCAACAGGACACTTTATTTAATATACAATGTCCACAGCAATCAAAATATTTTTAGAATGTTTATTCACTATAGCAAGGTGTATAGATTTGCATTTCAAATACAAAATGATGCCAAAATATTTAACAAAATACAATTGTTTATGCATTGAATTTATCTTTAATAAACTAACTAAAGAATGATGTAATATTCTAACATTTAAATTTGTATGTTTGATTTTCTTTGTGACTTAGATAAGTTCCTACAAGTTTTGGCTAAAATAATTTATATATCAAATCATATTAGTATCAAAACTGAATCATTTTTGTCATGTATTCCCAGAAATGAAGTAATTTCATTAAATACATAAATATATAATGACTTGATTTGACTCTGTGCAGAATACATATGTCAAGTAGAAAATTTCCCAAACTAACACCTTATCTTTTAGACTTCATACCCTGCTCCTTCAGAATCTTTCATGTCTCATTTTATGACTCTCCACTTCCCACTGCTCATACTAAATATTTAAGATAGTTTGAATACATTTTCTGTGTGAATGCATATCTCTTTGTGTATTTAACATCCACATACAATCTATTAAAAAATCAATTAGTTGTATTTTTAAAATAATATCTTCAAACTATGACATCAATTTTATCTCACCCTGGTCTGAATTGTTATATTATATATAGACCTATATTTGGTCTATTCGTAGACTGCTTTGATATATATTCCTATATAGTCTATTTACAGAGTAATTTCAGTAATCCTATAAAATCCATTTAGTAAATAATAAATTCAAACTCTTTGCAATGCATACAAATTGCATCAAGATCTTCTCATGCTAACATACGCCATTTCTTTTTACTGCTATCTTTTTATTGGATATTTTATTTATTTACAATACAGATATCATCCCCTTTTACAAGTTTCTTCTTCACTCCATCTTTACCATCTTATCCCATGTAACATGCAAATATTTCTCTGACCTCCAGGCATGCATATTAGCGTGCTGCTTTACCTAAAATGCTTTTCTGACAGTATTTTCTTATGCTGTGCATATCATTTCTTACATTTATTATTTAATGCTTTTTACCTTGCTAAAATACACAGTCTATGAGGTAAAGGATCATGACTTGCATTTTTTTCTTGATACATGTCATTTTTGATTTTTGGTAGTGTCAAGGAATAAGGGACAATCTTACAAAATTACAATTTAATCTTTGTACTTAAACTACATACTTTTGTACACTCAAAACATTCCAAGCGTCAAGTGTTTTAGTTTAATATTTGAACTTGTCTCTTGGAGCTTCAGTGATACTACAAAATATACTCTTAAGATGAGTGTTATCTAATTAACCCATTTCCCAACTTTTCCTTTCTTATATGTCCTTTATTTTCTAAGTTTCAATGTAAAATACTAGGTTTGGAATGGAATGTAAGTGTTAATCTTTCTAGTTTAATATAGTGACCTATGAATTATTTTTCATTCCCTTTCATCAACAGAGTTCATAAAAAATATAACAGTAATTAAGCTTAAATATGTGTCTTTACTTAACTGAAAAAATTGGAAGTTTGTCTTAGTGACAAAGTGACCATCAAAGACAAAAGCCTGCTGCACTCAGGTCACCAGCACTAAAAAAGAAATCACAAAAATGATACAAATAGGGATTTAGCTGTAGAATAGGATCTTGTAAATGTCTCCCAAGCTTACTGGACATGAGAAAATGAGGCAGCTCCTATTTTGGAAGGAATATGCAGGCATTTTCTCTTGGAAATACAGGGTATCTATAAGAACAAAAGAAATGATAGGAAATTATAGAGTTTGAAAAATACACATTTTCATGTTTTGATACTTAACTGTGAAAAAAAAATTTATGACCTTTTTTCTGGATAAATATTTGAACAGGCAATTAATTTTTATATTATTATTGCTGTTGTTATTATTATGCTTTTGAAAGACAGATTTTTTTCCCACTGGTTTGGCACTGAGTGGCCTGGTCTGGAACATACTTTGTTGAAAAGGTTAGCCTTGAACTCACAATGATCTATCTGCCTTTTCCTCATGAGAGGACAGGGATTAAAGGTACGTGGCACTATCCCTTCCCAAAACTGGTAATTTTAATTGCCTCCATTTTATATTCTTATACAGGTGGATACTCTTTATGAATATAAAAGTCTAACAATTTTCAAAACTTGGGTGTAGACCTGTAGCTGTCAGATCAAACTCTTGTAATAGAAGCCTCAGTTTATCTTGTAGGTTAGAATTTACTAAATATAAAGATTCTGAATAATATATGTACTTTTAAGTATCTTCTATAAGTCTCTTCTCAAAAGTTTTCCTAGTAAGAATTCATAGTAAGAAAAGAGTTTTAGTCTCTTCTAACATAAAAGAAATTTAATATAAAAGAATCTAATAAAAAGTAAAGTGGTACTGAACAAACGTTATGATCCTTATAATAAGTGAAGAGCACAAGCAATATGGCAAAAGCTAGGAGTGAGGATCTTTTACAGGAATTGTATAGGGGAGAAATTTATTTCTCTGGCCTGACTAACAAGGAATAGCATCCCAAGTCACAATAAGATCTTATCACCTTATATCCCCATGTTTCTTCCAACAGGTTTTATATGTGTGAACAGGTATGGCACAGGTTATGGGTAGGATTTTTTTAAGTGCTTCACTGTTTCCAGTGATTGGTCTTAGTTAGCACATCTCATAGATACACATACATTGCTCTCAGTCAAGTCCATGAAAGGTTTACAAAAGAAAACTATGAACATGATATAATCAAGGCTTTGCATTTAGATGAACTTGTAGAAGTTAACTAAATTGGAAGTCCAAAGTATAGTAAGACTAATTCCAATGCTTTTCTTTTCCCTTAGAATTCAGTTAATCATGAACAGGTTGAGGATATAGTATGTAATCAGAATGAGTACATAGTTATAAATGATCTCAAAACACAATATTAACTTTGTTACAGGTTGGGCAAAAGTTTCATTTGTTAAGGCATACTTTAAACAAACTTTCTCAGGAAACCATTCCTACATATGTAGACTTAATCCTTTTATGAACAAAAACAAAAATATGAACATATACTAAGTTGTTAATATTACTTTAAAGAATAGAACAAAGTGGGGTTTGGGATTTGTCTTTGTATATTTCTATTGAAAAGGGCACATATGCAGCTCAATTTTTAAAAAATATTCAAGTATTTTTGTTATAATGTTTAAATCCCTCCATACATATATTTTTAAAATTGTTCAAATCACATGTTTTTTTAATTAATAAGGGTATTTTCACACAATAAATTCTGATCATAGTTTGACCTCCCTCATCTCTTCCTAGATCCTCCTTACCCTTACAATTCCACTCCTTCCTTCTTTCTCAACAAATCAAATAGGCTAATTAAAAAGACAAACCAAAAAAAACCTAACAAAATTAGAAAAATAAAGAAACTAAGAAAGAGTAGAGAAACACACATACAGACACATACACAAACAAAACCCATGAAATCTCAAAATTGAAAACTACAATAGACAAGCAAAGAACCAAACAAAACTATATGAAACAAAATAACTCCAAAAATATCCATGAATATGTTTTGTGTTGACCATGTGCTGATAGGCATGAGGTGTGTCTCTAAGTGTGCATTATATACCCAAGAAGGTTCCCTTGAAGAAACTCATTTTTCCATTGTGAATGATTGTTAGTTAGGGATAGCTCCATAATTAGGAATGGGAGCTCATGTGCACTTCTGCATCTCAGTGCTGGGATCCTATCTAGTGTGGATCTGTGAAGGCTCTATGAAGGGTGTCACGGTCTGTGTCGTCCTCAAATGTGCATCAGTACTGTTGTATATGGAAGCTACTGTGAACTGGCAATATACATCCTCTCTGACTCTTACAATCTTTTCCCCTTTTCTGCATTGCTCCCTGAAGCATAAGGAGAGGGGTTTGATGAAGACATGCCATTTAGGACTATGTGTTCCAAGAGCTTTCACTCTCTGAACATTTTGCAGTTGTGGGTCTTTATGTCTGTTCCCATCTCCTATAGAAGACAGCTATTCTGATGCTGGCTGAGTGAGACACTGATCTCTAAATATAACAGAATGTTCCAAGAGTCATTTTATTGCTATGTACTTGTAGCAGAAATAATAAAATTTTGTTTTTCTGTAAGTCCATGGCCAATCTAGTCTCATATTCTTGGCCACCTGAACAAGGTCATGCATGGGGTTTAATACTATGGAGTGGTCCTTAAATGTAATCAGATAAGTGGGTATTACTTTTACAACATTTATGTCACAGTTGGGCCACAGAGTATCATGCAGGCAACCCAACACTGCATATAGAAGAGTTTGTAGCAGAGTTGTTTATCTATCTCCTTTGTCAGTGGGCAAAGTATCAACATGAATACTAGTTATTGGAGGTGATGGCTCTAATTAGGCACCAGCTTGATTTCTCCATGTTCAATGAATTGTGTAGCTGATGTCTTCAGCAATAGGACCTCACAATCAGTTTGTGGAGAGCAACCAGCAGCCTTGGCAAACAGTCTGAATTGTTTGAAGGGTTTTCATGGGATCATTTTGCCATGAACTAAATCAGATGTAACCTATACCTGTTACTGGAGGTTTCACTCGGTGGCAAGAGATGTCTAGTTGGGGTTTTGTCTCTCCTGATATTTGGTGATTCCATTTAGAATTCTTTCATATATGTATATATTTTAAGAAATTTCTACTGTAGTAGGATTCTGCTTAGCTCATCAAATGGCTCTTAGTGTTATCTGCGCCCCTCCCCCAGTTTCATCTCTATCCTGCTCTTCTCTCCCCTTCTTCTTTTACCCTCCAGTTCTAGTTTCCCTCTAACTATATATTCTATTTCTATATATTCTATTCTTATAGAAAAACTCTCCTCCTCTAGTTTCTTCTTCTATACCTGAGACTTGTTATTCAGATTGTAGCATGTCTATCATATGCTTAAATGATAACATAAATATAAGAGAATGCATAACATATTTGTCTTTTTGGGTAGGAGTTACCTTACTCCAAGGTATTAATTTTTTTAGTTTGGGTTATCTAAATCACTCTGGCTACTGTGAATGGAGCAGCAATGAACATGATTGAGCAAGTATCTCTATAACCAGGTGTAGAATCCTTTAGGTTTATGCCTAGGAGTTGTAAAGCTGGATCTTGAGCTAGATATAATGCCAGCTTTCTTAGGAAATGATACACTGATTTCCATAGTAGCTGTTGAAATTTTTACTGCTACCAGCAATGGATGAGCACCCCTCTTACTCCACACCATGAAATGTTTTTTGTTTTATTCATCTTGGTAATTCTGACTAGTAAAGATAAAACTTCAATGGATTTTTGATTTGTATTTTTTTGAAGACTAAGGTTAATTTCTCAGCAACTTGCTATTTGTGTTTCATTGTTCAAGAACTCTCTATTTAGTTCTGTAGACTATATTTAGTTTGGTTATTTGTTTTCTTAATATACAGTTTTATTAGTTCATTATATACTTTAAATATCATCCTTCTATTGGATGTGTGATTAATTAGTAAAGGTCTTTTCCCACTCTTTGGGCTGCTGTTTTATTATTATGATTGTGTCTTTTGCCATACAGAAGAATTTCAGATTTATAAAGTTCCATTTATTAATTGTTGCCATTAGTGTCTCTACTAATGGTTTTCTTTCCAGAAAGTTTTTTTTTCTTGTGCCAATGAGTTCAAAAGAATTCCCCACTTTCTCTTATGTCAGATTCTGTGTGTCTAGCCTTATGATGAGGTCCATCAGCTATTTGAAATTGAGTTTAGTGCAGGGTGATGAAGATGGATCTACTTATACTTTTCTACATCCATCCATCCAATTTGTCAAATACAATATTTCAAAGATGCTAGGTTTTTGCCTGTGTGAATTTTTGGCTTCTTTGTTAAAAAGCAGGGGTCTGTACTGTGAGAAATTATGTCTGGGTCTTTAATTGATCACCATGTCTGTTGTAATGTTAATGTCATGCCATTTTTATTTCTACAACTTGAAATTGGACATGGTGAAAAATCAGAATTGTCCAGAGAGACAGAGACCAAAGGGCTATGGTGATTCTAAGTCTCAAGCAAGAGTTGGAATCTCTAGTGAATGCAATTGAGATGGAAGGAGGGGCATCTCTAAGAAGGTAGTCTTCAGGGTGAGGGTGAGAACAGAGGGACAAGAATAGTGTGGTTCACCTACCCAATTCCTTGCGAGGTGTGGCCAGAGGATCCCCATAGAGAGTGTAATCTAGGTATAAGTAGGTAACACAAATAGATGGTGTGATGGGGAGGGGAGGAAATGCTGGTAAAGCTCAAGGTTTGGCAGAGTCCCTGAAGGAGAGAGGGAGGAAAGGTCCCTGAAAGCAGGCTTCTACAGGGCTCAGTAGAAGAGAGAAAAACAGAGAGAGAGAGAGAGAGAGAGAGAGAGAGAGAGAGAGAGAGAGAGAGAGAGAGACTGGACACAATGATGATCATCAGGTTGGACCCAAAGTATTTATTTTTCCTGTTTGTCTAACTGATGTACTAAGTCAGAAGCTAGTAATCAACATAGCCCTTTCTGGATATAATTCCACTTATGGGCTGACAGCTCAGCCTCAGCATGTAGTTAATGTTCAATGGCAGATTCCTCACATCTGATGTCCTTGCCTAATGTCATCTCATGAGGTATTTTTTTTCCTTTTTAGTGGATATCAACATGCTTTGTAGTTTCTCACCAGTTTTAAGGGTGTCCCCATAGTCATGTGGCAGACCATTATTTTTCAAGATGGTGCTCAAGCCCTTACTACAATGAGAAAGATGTTCACTTTTAATTCCTCCAAATTGGTATATTGGCAAATTGGTATATTGGGCTCCTGTTTGGATGCCTAGTGATGTTTGGTTCGTTGCTTGTTTTTTTTTTGTTTTTGTTTTTGTTTTTTTTTGAGGGGGTTGTTTTTAGGAAATGTAAATCTGCCCTCTTAGCAGGGATAGCTCCTATAGGTCAAAATATTACTCATCATTCAAATAGATCAAATTGAGTAAAATTAGTTTATAAGAAGCTATTTAAAGAATGGTAAACAACTATACACAGCTATATTTTCCCAAAGTCACCAACTCATACCCTACCTCTACCCTCCCATCATATAAAACTGCTATTTGACATGGTTTGAACTCTAAGGTACAACTAATGTGAGCCTCATTTGAGAATATTGCCTTGTGATAAAGTAGTATACATTCCTATAGGCTAATACCACAGAAACCACAAAAATCAACAGTCTCAGAAAAGATTTTATAGTTATTCTGTTTTTGCCAAAATCAGGAATTCTGCTAGTAAAGACTGCCAAACTATAGGAAAGATAGCATATTTTCCTATACTCTGATGTGCATACCAACTGAATGGTGACTTGCTGCCAAATGGAGTTATTCTGGCTAGGATTCAGAAGACTTTTTCACTGTACAGAGATCTAAGAGAATACTGTGGCTTCTAAGCATATTCACTTATTATTCTAGAAGAGAAATTAGAACTATTTGACAGAATTAAAGGCTATTAATTAGAATAGTAAGAAATCTTAAAAATAAATCATAGCAACTGCCATCAGTACTATGAAAATTATGAACAGTTTGGTATGGTTGCCAGTCACACTGAACTCTAGTTAGATAGAAGATCAAAAGTACAAATTATTTAGTACCATCAAACATGCAGCAGGGTGATTATGAAAAATCAAGATTATTTAAGTCAAAGAATGCAATTTTCTGTATATATCATTTGCCTGTATTTGGTGTGTTAAGGCAAATATTAATTTTCTATACCAGCTGATTTATCTACTTTACCTGTCAGAGTAAAGTACTTGTGAGAGTATACAACATATAATCAGTTTGTTTTTTCCTATAAAGAGATGAGTATCAGTATTTAAGTAGCTTTCTTCAGTCACACACATACATACATACACACACATACAATTTTTTTTCAATTTAAATCTCATGTCCTATTGGGAAAGGTTTGTAAAATTTAAATATTTTCTCTACCATTTTTATTAATTTTATTAAGTTTGCATCAAATGCTTTCTGTACCCTAATCTCTAAAATATAAAAGAATATATGAAATGTAATAATTCATGAATAATATAAATTTATTTCTGTATCATCATTGATGCCAGAAGTTCACCACTGAGAGGTGTATCAGATGAGTTTTTTTCACAGTATTCCAAGCTGGGAGAGGTTTTGACAGACAAGAAAGGTGTGTAGAAGACACAAAGCCTAAGTAGTTTTTATAAACATATTCATTCTCTAGGTAGCTCCTTGACTTTAATTAATAAAGATGGAACCCTAGAGTGCTAGTCATTTCTTAAAGAGTCCCTTTATTTCTATACCTTAAAAACTCACAATAAGGATTACATTTTAGACAAAGTGTTGGTGAGATCATTCAAACTATATCATGTATTTGAAGAAAATCAAAATATAAGCATAGATTGGTGCTGTTTTCAAACTTCATCAACTAAGCTTTTTTTTTTTTTTTTTAGGAATGGACAGCAAGTGCAGACTCAGATCTGGTCAAAATGCAAAGAACAAGGTCCTGTAGTATGCTCATCCCTAAGTAGAACTTTAATATCCCCCTCCCCAACAGGGATCATCACAGAGCAATGGGAGAGAAGAATGTGAGAGCCAGAAAGGAGAAGTGCAACAAAACAGTGTCTCATGGGCTTGCACTCATGAAGACATTACAGCTATGCTTTCCTGAGTGAGACTTAAACAAGAGTGGGTGATTGCAATTGTCACCATTTAATCACTTATTGGGTAGGGACTCATGAGTGCCAAGGGCCAGCCTCATCTTGGAAAGGGGTTCTGAGAAAAGGGTGTGTGGGAGCACAAAAAAGAACAACTTGAAGTCAAATCCTCAGTCCAAGCTGCTGCCTGGGTTCTGCTGAGATGGCTTTCGTTCTCTTTGTCTGTCTGTCTGTCTGTCTGTCTGTCTGTCTGTCTCTGTCTCTCTGTTTCTCTCTCTTTCTCTCTCTCTATCTCTCTCTGTCTCTGTCTCTCTCTCTCTGTGTGTGTGTGTGTGTGTATGTGTGTATGCACGCGTATGCCTGTGTCCGTGCGTGCATGCTTTTTCTTGCTATTCAAAAAACTCTCTAATTGAGACAGCGCTCTCTGCTAGTAAAAACTGCAAAAGCTATCTGGAAAAAAAGTAAAATAAAATTTATTGGATTTCTACCAAGTCAGAAATCTTGTTAGAAAATCGTATTGAAGAGGTGTTTTTGCTCTCCAGGCATCTCCAGACAGCTCAGCTCTCTGTAGAAAAAATTCTGAAAAACTGCTATGGCTTTCTGGTAGGTCATCTCAAGCAGACCAAGACCTAGTTTTTATTTTACATATCAATTCAGTCATTTACTTTAGATTTCCTTTGGATTATCCTATGAATCAGCAGCCTGTGACCCAACCCCTTTGATTTTCAGGAGAAGGGAAGCAGACATTTCTTAACATTGCAAAAGATCAAAGATCTGCCTGGCTTTGTTAAGCACAGAAAATAAGCTAGTTGAGTGGAACATGCCCTGAAATGACCATTTCTACCACACCTGGTCCTGGCCACCTGGTGTCCAACGCTGACTTTGAACTCAGGAAATCTCCCTGCCTTTCTATCTTTTTGACAACCTGGCTTATTAGTGAAGCTGCCTCTGTTCCTTTAGGTTTGTGGAGCCTCTTATAAAATTCATATTGGATCCTTATATTTTTGCATAGTTGAGAAAATATATATTTTAGAACCCATGTATTTAGAACTCTTTCCCATAGCCTTAAGGGCTGTTCTGAATGCCCCAGTGTTTACCAGTTTGCTGAGGCATAGCCACACCCTCAACTCCTGGGCTCATGCTGCTTCTAATTATCATGGAGTCATTAACATTAATGTGGAGGACATTTCTCAGAAGGAAAGAGTCCTCATCAGCTAGTAATAGAAAAAATGCACATTATTACACAAATAAGCCCTATGACCAAAACAGCCAACCACACTCATAAAGGCTCATACTGGATGGTCCTTGTCCCAGAGGAACCACATCACTCTGTCCCCACCAAGGTCAACCAGGCTAGGCACATGAGTCTCCACAACACATTGAAGAACTATGGATAATTAATGTGTACAGGAAGAGGGTGTGACATTTTGTTCAGTAGTTTAACATTGAAAAATTACTTGTGTTCCAGTGAATAGCCCTCCACTCATACTCATGAAAAAAATTATGCAAGGTACATTGAAAGTACACACACAAACAAATTAAAGTAGAAAGAACATTGCTAGAAGAAGTGATTAAGCATGGGAGGAATATGAGAGAGGGTAATGGCATTGTAAATCCCCAAAACTCAATACTCAAAGTGTATGTATGTATATATGTGTGTGTATGTATATATACGTATATAATATATATGTGTGTGTGTATAAGAAGTTGTCAAAGAATAAAATGGAGAATACTTGTAATTAGATAAATCATTCTCAACATATAGGGATAATATGCTGTGTTAATTGAATTTAGAAGAGCCAATTTAATTTGAATTTAAGAAAACACAACTTTGTAAATTATTTATGCAATGATCATAATAATTTAAAATATTTCCTGATTATTTCATTCTGGTGTCAGTTATTTTATCAAAGTACTGAAACAATTGAAGCTATTACATCAACATACTTATGAAAGCCTAACTTTCAGGTAGAAAACTTTATAAAGCAAAATATTCTATTTTTTACAGCCTAAAATTTTACATTGGAAACTAATTCCCAATGCAACACCATTAAAATATTAAAAAAATTAAGAAGTGACTAGGTCATGAGGTTCTGCCCTTATAAAGGAGCATCAAGGAGAAAGCAGGGGCTAGACCTAGGCACTCCTGACATTTGTATCAGATATGCAGCTTGGTCTTCATGTGTGTTCCCTAACAACTGGAGTAGGACTGGGGAAAGGGGCTGTGTCTGACTCTGTTATATGCTATTGAATCTCCTTTCCCCTTACTTGGACTGCCTTATTAGACCCTAGTGACTATTATGGTTTGTATATGCTCAGCCCAGGGAATGGCACTATTAGAAGGAAGGTTGGAATAGATGTTGTTATACCTTGTTGGCACAGGTATGTCAGTGTGGGTGTGGGCTTTAAGTCCTTCTTTTATCTGCCTGGAAGCTAGTATTCTGCTACCAGCCTTCAGGTGAACATGTAGAACTCTCAGCTTCTCCTGCATCATGTCTGCCTGCCTGGATGCTGCCATGGTCCCATCTTGATGATAATGGACTGAACCACTGAACCTGTAAGCCAGCCCCAATTAAATGTTTTTCTTATGAGAGTTGCCTTGGTCATGGTGTTTATTCACAGCTGTAAAAGCCTAAGACAGTGGGAAAGGAGGTGTTTCGTGGTGATACCCAAGGGAGGTTTCTCCTTCTCTGAGGAAAAGAGGAGGGAGTAATGGAGGAGGGATTTAAAAGAGTGGGACTTGAAAGAGAAGACAGAGAGGGGCTGCAATTGGGTTGTAAAGTGAATTAAAAAATAAATTATGAAAAAAAGGCTCAAGGATCATCACGGGGGATATCTGTGGCTCTATCACCATATGGGTTTGAAAGAAGAAGGTGCTCTTCTGAAGAAGAAAGTAAATTTTAACAAGACACTGAATCTAGACTTGTACTTACCATTCATTATAGAACTATATGAAATAAATTTCAACTGTGTATAATTGTAGTTACCTAGTGTAAGGTTATTTAATAATCATTGTAATGAATTAAGACAGTTATCTAATGGGAAATATGAATTGGGTACAAACAGAAAGGTAAAAGGTTCTGAACTATGTTAGTTACGTTCAAATTATTTTTATATAATTCATTATATTTTAGCAATTATATATTTGTAGTATTGAAAGGCTCTAAAAATATAAAACCATCTTTGTCTTTTCTCTCTTTTTTTTAATACTAAGGATCAACTTTTGATTTAAGCTCGTATCAACTGATAGCTTTAACTTCATTGCAATATAAAATGATTGAAACAATGATTTATTACATTCTGTCATTCTTTCTATAGAAGAATAATCTTCTTCAGTATTAAAGTAGCTTTCAGGAAAACCTGTCAACCATAGATCATGTCATAAGACTGTCTTCTGATGTTAATAAAGTATTTTGTAATAAGGAGTTTTAATGTGATACAATTATAGACAGTGAAAATGTAGTAGAGTGGTTAAAAAAGAGATACAGAGATGGAAATTCTGATAATTTTAAATTTATGGATTTCTTGTAAATAATAAATATTTCACATAAATGCCCATTTTCTTTGTTCTGATTCATAAAGTAAATTAAGAAACACTGGCAATATTCTTTTCTGAAGTCATTTGTATGTAATTTGTGAGAATAAAATAAAAATGCTATAATATATTTATTCATTTACATGCTACTTCAGATATTTCTACATAAGAATTATATTCCATAAGAAAAAATGTACCTAATATTGATCAAATATACATCTCCTCTTTTTATAAGCCTTTAAAAATATGCTTAGTATGATACTCTTTTCAGTACCATACAGTTTATAGATACTTTTATATTATGTTGTTTATTTCTGTACAGTTCACTAAATTATTTTTTATCTTAGGTCTTCACTATGTTTGAGTAGCACAAATAACATCCATGTCCTCAGAGAGTCAATCCAACAAGAGTGTGAGTTTTTAAAAAGTCACTTAGATTGTTAGATTACTTATAAGGATAGGCCGATGAGTTATTTCACATCCTCATGGCACTGAATTAGATTGCTAAAGTACAACCTTCACAATCTATCACTTTTTCAGGTCTTTTAAGTGCCATTGATATCATTTTGGCAATTTCAATCACTACAGTGAGGATGAGCTTTAGGAATTATTGATGTCTATTATATACTAATCTGTCAATGCAACAATGTCATTTTGGTGTAGCTCCCAGTTTGTATAGATATTAAAGGAAATAAAATAGAAGATAAAGCACTTTTAAAAACCTTATAAAATCATTCAGGAGTATCAAATAATAATTCCATGACTATAATTTATCACTGAACAAAGCCCAAGTAGCAAATGAAAATTATTAAGTAATGAGTATTAAACAGTTTTGCATAGAATTAAGGTATTTTGCATCTATAAGATGTTTGAATTTGTTTATAATATGTCAAGAAATGTTCTCTTGTTGAAATCCAAGTATTCTAGCTTCA
Source organism: Arvicanthis niloticus (assembly GCF_011762505.2). Taxonomy (NCBI): domain Eukaryota; kingdom Metazoa; phylum Chordata; class Mammalia; order Rodentia; family Muridae; genus Arvicanthis; species Arvicanthis niloticus. The sequence continues at coordinate 65,915,701 of NC_047679.1, forward strand.
CCCAAAAATTTAAATGAAGAGGTTGTATTTAGTCATATATATTTTTCAGTGAAAACTTCATGGACAAAGTGAATTGTTTGATTTTTATAGCAGTTGAAAATGTAGCTGTGAAATCACATCAAAATTTAATTGAACAGTTGTCAGAGCTAATAAGAGGAATGTGAAAGTGATTAAGTAATGCAATTATGTCTCCATTAACACCAAGAATATAATTGTCTTAAAATAAGTTTGTTTTGAATAATGCACACCTACTTATAAAGTAAAATATGTTTCAAATATTGCTCTACTGATTTTTTGAAGTCCTCAAATTGCTAAAGTCTATATATATATATATATATATATATATATATATATAATTTTTTCAGACTTGGCTGTATTTTATAGTCATCAATAGCTTAAATTTAAAAAAATTAGATTATCTCATTATTTTATGTGTCTGACATTCTGACATTTTGTCTTCATATGTGTGTGTGTGTGTGTGTGTGTGTGTGTGTGAGTGCACACACACACTACACACATCACACATACCTGGTGCCTTCAAAGATCAAGAGAGCATCAGATTTTCTGGAACTGGAGTTTCAATTTTGAACATTCATGTGGTTTAGTGGGAATTGATCATGAGTCCTCTGGAGGAGCATCAAGTGTTCTCATCCACTGAGACATGTCTCTAAGCCATATAGTGGAAAGTTTTGTAAAAAAGACAGTATTTCAGCTAGCTTTCTTTCTTTTCTAACTAGTTTCTTTTCTTTTCTAGCTAGTTTTTTCCTTTCTTTCTTTTTTTCCTTTTTCTTTCTTCCCTTTCCTTCTTCTATTATTTGATTGCCAATTAATTTGCTTTTCGTCAATTATCTTTTCATTTTTAAAATCCTTGTGATGTTGCAAAATAATTTAATTGATTTTACTTTGTAATTATTTTCTTGTTCAGAAATTGCAAAAAGAGGACATTTCTATGAAAAAGTATATAATATCATAATATCATCAACAACACAAATATATTTTATTATGGTACATTATAGAAGCATATATGCACTAGGTTTTAATGTTAATACAAAAGTTAAAATGAAACTATATATTAAATTTTCTATTTTTTTATTTTTAAGTTATTATTTTGACTGGATCTCACTATGTAGCCCTGGCTATCCATAAACTTACTATGTAGATTGGGTGGACTCACAGCACTGCCTCCTGAATGGTCTATTCAAAGTGCAACACATCACACCCAGACAGCATAAATTTCTATCCTTATCTTTTCTTTTGTACACTAGTCTTTCAGTATGAAATCTTAATTCATCTACATTATAGGTACATATACATACATGTACACTTACACATACTCATACACATATACATATGCCAAGCACAGTATATCTTGTTCAGCTGATTTCCAGGATGGGGTGGTGGCAAAATAAAATTTATTGAAATAAGGGAAAAAGGCAGGATGGTTATTTACATGGCCTTCAAGACAGGTTCATATGAAGTCTTTAACTATTTTAAATATTCAGAGCTTGAAATTCAAAATGAGTTTGAAAAGTTCTACATTATGCTGATGAGCTCTTAAATGAGAAGCAGTTCACAAACTAAAGTCTAGTGACACTTTTATCTCCAAACAAGGTATGCTGACCTGTGTGCTCATCAAGAGATTTGCACCCCTGCAATAGGTCTGGAGGCCACTGTGTGGTATCAGCAGGCTTTGTGAGCTCTCCTAGTTTGCTTGAGTGCTCTAGGGAGCATGTTTTATGTCTTCTTTATTTTAAAGCACCGTCTTTCAAATGAAGATGTTCTTATGTATAGGTAACAACAATTAAAGAAAAAAGAGACTGAAATTGAAAGAGAGCAAGCAGGAGTATAGGGGATGTTTTGGTGGGATGGAAGGTTAAGAGAAAATGATGCAATTATATTATAATTTTAAGATGACAACAGAAAACTAGCAAACTAAGGAAGAAAGATACTGGATATCAACCTCTGGAATATATATATATATATATATATATATATATATATATATATATATATTCATACACACCCATACACACATTAACACATACATGAACACAGATGAACACCTCATACACATACAAATACAAAAATGTTTGGTGCATTTTAATAATCCACAAAATAAAGTCAGCATCTCCTTTATGCTGTGGCTTGGTGATTCAAAGAAATAATTGCATTCTTGAGTCACCCCCGCACAGCCCAAGCTTGCTGTGCAAGTCAGACCTGGTCCAGGCCCACCACCCTGCTATGTACTACTACTTGGCTTTCCCATCAAGATGCCCGAGGAAGTGCACCATGGAGAAGAAGAGGTGGAGACCTTTGCCTTTCAGGCAGAAATTGCCCAGCTCATGTCTCTCATCATCAATACCTTCTATTCAAACAAGGAGATTTTCCTCTGGGAGTTGATCTCTAATGCTTCTGATGCCCTGGACAAGATTCGGTATGGGAGCCTGTCCAAGTTGGACAGTGGGAAAGAGCTGAAAATTGACATCATCCCCAACCCTCAGGAGCGCACGCTGATCTTGGTGAACACAGTCATTGGCATGACCAAGACTGACCTCATTAATAACTTGGAAACCATTGCTATATCTGGCACAAAGGCGTTCATGGAGGCTCTCCAGGCTGGTGCAGACATCTCCATGATTGGAAAGTTTGGTGTCGGCTTCTACTTGGCCTATCTTGTGGCAGAGAAAGTGGTTGTGATCATCAAACACAACAATGACAAGCAGTATGCCTGGGAGTCTTCTGCTAGTGGCTCCTTCACTGTTCGTGCAGACCATGGTGAGCCCATTGGCCAGGGTACCAAAGTGATTCTTCACCTCAAAGAAGACCAGACAGAGTATTTAGAGGAGAGGAGGGTCAAGGAAGTGGTGAAGAAACACTCCCAGTTCATAGGCTATCCCATCACCCTCTACTTGGAGAAGGAACGAGAGAAGGAGATCAGTGATGATGAGGCCGAGGAAGAGAAAGGTGAGAAGGAGGAGGAGGACAAGGATGATGAGGAAAAGCCCAAGATTGAAGATTTGGGATCTGATGAGGAGGATGGCAGTGGCAAAGATAAGAAAAAGAAAACAAAGAAGATCAAGGAGAAGTACATTGACCAGGAAGACCTGAATAAGACGAAGCCTATCTGGACCAGAAATCCGGATGACGCCACTCAAGAGGAATATGGTGAATTCTATAAGAGCCTCACCAATGATTGGGAAGACCACTTGGCAGTCAAGCATTTCTCTTTAGAAGGTCAGTTGGAATTCAGGGCATTGCTCTTCATTCCCCGGCAAGCTCCCTTTGACCTTTTTGAGAACAACAAGAAGAACAACATCAAATTGTATGTCCGTCGTGTGTTCATAATGGACAGCTGTGATGAGCTGATCCCTGAGTACCTCAACTTTATCTGTGGTGTCGTTGACTCTGAGGACCTGCCTCTGAACATCTCCCGAGAAATGCTCCAGCAGAGCAAGATCCTGAAAGTCATCCGCAAAAACATTGTGAAGAAGTGCCTTGAGCTCTTCTCTGAGTTGGCTGAAGACAAAGAGAACTACAAGAAGTTTTATGAGGCATTCGCCAAGAATTTAAAGCTTCGAATCCATGAGGATTCCACTACCCATTGTGGTCTCTCTGAGCTCCTTCGCTATCACACCTCTCAGTCTGGAGATGAGATGATGTCCCTGTCAGAGTATTTGTCTCCCATGAAGGAGACACAGAAGTACATCTACTATATCACTGGTGAAAGCAAAGAGCAGGTGGCTAATTCCACCTTTGTGGAGCATGTGCAGAAGCAGGGCTTCGAGGTGGTGTACATGACCAAGCCCATTGATGAGTACTGCGTGCAGCAGCTCAAGGAGTTTGATGGAAAGAGCCTGGTCTCAGTGACTGAGGAGGGCCTGGAGCTGCCAGAGGATGAGGAAGAAAAGAAGAAAATGGAGGAGAGCAAGGCAAAATTTGAGAATCTGTGCAAGCTCATGAAGGAGATCTTGGACAAAAAGGTTGAAAAAGTGACAATCTCCAATCAGCTTGTGTCTTCCCCCTGCTGCATTGTGACAAGCACCTATGGCTGGACAGCCAACATGGAACGGATCATGAAGGCCCAGGCACTGCGAGCCAACTCTACAATGGGCTACATGTTGGCCAAAAAACACCTACAGATCAACCCATTGTGGAGACCCTGCGGCAGAAGGCTGAGGCAGACAAAAACTACAAAGCTGTCAAAGACCTGGTGGTGTTGCTGTTTGAAACTGCTCTGCTCTCCTCTGGTTTCTCACTTGAGGATCCCCAAACCTACTCCAACTGCATCTACCGCATGATTAAACTAGGCCTGGGCATTGATGAAGATGAGGTCACTGCGGAAGAGCCCAATGTTGCTGTTCCTGATGAGATCCCCCACTGTAAGGTGATGAGGATCCCTCTTGCATGGAAGAAGTGGATTAAAGGCTCCCAGGAACCCCCCTGCCCTCTGTATAGTATCCCTGTGGCTCCCCCAGCAGCCTTGAGTGGCCCTGACCCACCTGGCTCATGTCTACAAGAATCTCCTCTATCCTGTCCTTGTGCCTTAAAGCAGAAAGATCCCCTCCCACAGAATAGCAGGGTTGGGTGTTGTGTATTGTGGTCTTTTTGTTTGTTTGATTTTTTTCTGAAATTAAAAGTATGCAAAATTAAAAAGAAATAATTGTAATTGCAATATAAATTTATGTATATATACTTAGTTCTGTTATAATCTGTTTCATAAGTAAACTATACTTCACTTAGAGTTTTAATGGATATTCATAAAATTCTTAATGTCTGTTGTAAAACACCTTTATAGAAAGCAATCATTAATTACTTTATAAGATTTTGTAAAACTGGGCTTTATTGTTAAAGTTGAATAATTGTGGATAAAGCTGCATACCACCCTTATTTTATCTTTTATCTTGTGTTTTCTTCCTTGTGTATTAAGGAAAAAAATTTAACTTCAATCATATAATATGTGTATATATTTTCTTTCACTATACTTTTCTTTTAGAAAATATAACTCTTGAATCTATTCAGAATTTGTTTTAATTAGCAAAATGTTACATATAACTAGTTTACCCCCAAAGCCTCACTAAGACCCTTATTCTGGTAATTTGCAAATTTAGCCAACTCTTTCATATCAATTTTAAATGTGATTGTCATTGGATATTAAGTATTTAATCTTTAGCTTGTTCTCGAGCTTCCATCTCTGGATACACAATATAGTGTTTCAAAGGCAGCTTCTATTGCTACACAGACAATTGTATAGAAGCTGAGTATTCCCTCAGACTTAGTTGATAATCATGGTGTTTTGTATCACAATCAGCCTCTTGGAAAACTAGGATATTCATGATATATAATTCAAAGATTTATAGAAGGGTTAAATAAGTTAAAAATGAAAATAAAACAAAAGAAAGTATCAAGGATTAAAGAAATATAGGGTACTTAAAATGCTAACAATCCCTATACTTGTCAATAGTTATCTCAAAATGTATAGCTTCACATAGAACTAATGAAACTTTTAACAAGAGCCGGGCGGTGGTGGCGCATGCCTTTAATCTCAGCACTTGGGAGGCAGAGGCAGGTGGATTTCTGAGTTCAAGGCCAGCCTGGTCTACAGAGTGAGTTCCAGGACAGCCAGGGCTACACAGAGAAACCCTGTCTCGAAAAACCAAAAAAAAAAAAAAAAAAAAAAAAAAAAAAAAAAAAAAAAAAAAAACCAAAAAAACCAACAAAAACAACAACAAAAAAAATCTTAATAAGTAGGGTGCTACTCTTTCATTACTCTTTACATGCAGCTTAGCATGTTTCACATTTATTCTTCATTATTAACTTAAAATTTGATCATTTAAAAAATTGGCTTCCTTGTCCATTGGCATGGAGTATTTATTCCACATTCATTCAGATTTAAAGTATAAAGGATTGTTCAGTGAAATATAAGTTTTCTTTAGGAAATGCCTTTATATTTAAACATTATATTCTAACACTGTTTTCCTTATTAAACTGACATGTAGGATATTGTCTATTTAAAATATATTTTCTAACTATTTAAACTAAAACTTAAATTCTGTTTTTTTCCTTTCTAGATGTTTACACTGAAGCAAATTGCTCAATCACTTATGCTTTATGCCTTCACATATAAAAGGCAGACTTATCAGATTCTTTCCCACACAATTTTTATAAAGACAATTATATAATTTTTTAATTATTATATTTATTTTCAGTGTTTCACTTTAAATTTTCTGCACCAATTTCATTGCTTGCCACAAATAAATACTTTCTTTCTTTTCCATAGTTATTCATTTTATTTCTTATACATAATTTACACAAGTGTTGTAAGTTTCTATACGTTTAAACCTGTTATAACCATCTATGTTCATGTACATAAAAAAGTTATCTTTTGCTTGAAGTAGGGTTCTAATGAAGCATGAGCATTGCTGAAATAGATATATTTTGTTGTATAGAATAGATATACTCTACTCTCAATTCTCTCTGGTTCTTTCACCAGAAATTGGTCATTTACTTTGACAAATAATATTGCAGCACTTAGAGAAAATTTGTTTTTCTGCATATGTGTGTAATTTTATTTGATTTATTAGAAAAATATACTATCATAATAGAACCACTGATTGTGTATCATACACATACTTTTGGGACAAATTGTGTTTTGTCTTGTACATATTTTTTAATAACTAATAAATTTCATTAATTAATATTTAATACTGTTGTATGCACTTAAGTTAGTCAAATTGGCTTTCAGATTTCATCATGCAGCTTTGTCAAGCTTGTTATCAAGGATAGTTATAGAAAGAAATCAATTTTTTATTCTCTATGCTCTGAAATAAATTCAGTGATATAATGAAATGCATACTTTTTTAGTTAGTTTTGTTATAAGGTCTTCAGAATTTGGTATATTTTATAGAAGAATAATTTTAAAGCTATAATTTCTTCTTCTGTTCCTTTTACCTATTTTAAGGCAGTTTTGATTGCCTGAAAGGAATCTAAGCTTTCTCTAAAATCCATATATCAAAAAATTAAAACTTACAATGGTGTTATTTGATTCTCTTTTATAAAACTTTATATCTTTAGTTACTGTATCACTATCAGTTTTAGTATTGTAGCTCAATAATCCCTACAGGACTGTGAATTCTTAGACCATATCATAATCTGAAGTTCAGCTTGTTACTTAGATAGACAGCCAGTTAAAATTTTGGGGAAATGTATTATTGTCTGATGTCAGAGTTTTCTAGGAAACATATGGTTCTCTCTTTCTTCACTTCTACAAAAGCACAGGCTCACACTTTCCCTTGAGTTTATTTGAACTTTGTTAGCTACAAGAAAGTTTCATAACTAAGAAGTAGAATTTCACCTTTTTTCTGAATCTTGTGTAACATTCAGTAATCAAAAGAATTGATAAGAAAATAGAATATGTTGCCTGAGTTCCACTTTAGAATTATATTTGCCTTTAGCAATTTCTAGTAGGATTTTATTTCTTAGGTTATGTGATATTTGTAAAGAACCTTGTCCACAAAAGGTATATTTTTCTTGTATTTTTTTACCATTCCCAGAAAATTCCTTTACTCTTTATGTGCATCTATGTAATCAATATATATGTTTCTATGTCCTGATGTTCTGAATAAAGCCAAAATTATAGAAATTTAAATACTATTCTAAAATTGCCTAATTTCCCCCGAATTTCACTTTGATATTTTTCTTTACACTGAAATAAAATTACAAGTATTGTTTTCCAAAGTATTTATTTTCCTTGATATTTCAGTGCTGCCACCAATCACCCACATGTCTTTTTTCAATGCAATAGGCAATGTAAAATCACCTACTTTATTTCTGGCTGTACCTTGTGAGAGTTATGACAACTGGCATTTTTAATTATTTTATAACCTTAGAGCATATAGATATAGGAGATTTCTCTAAAAATTTAAGATGCTGAAAAAGAAAGGTAATACACAATTACAATAATATTCTCAAATGTAGTTTATAATATTCATTCATCAATAGAAGGAAATTTTGATAAGAGAAACAATGTGAATTCCAGAAATAATTTTATAACCTAACAAAATGTTTTAGCACACTCTAGTGGCACAGTTTGTAATTTAGCCTAAAATATAATCTTTCTGCTTAGAAACACTAAACGTGTTACACATATAATTTATCTTAGAATAACCAAATATCAGTACTGTAAAAGAAATTAGAATGTGCTACAAATATTTCTAATTTATAACATTCTACTGTTTTTTATGTATTTCTATGGGCTTTTGCTAGCATGTGATAATCTCCTGAAACATATTTAACATTTTTATGTCTAAAATAATATGACATGAATGGAATCTATTGGTTTTATAATTACAATATGGAAATAAATACTGAATGCTGCTATTTGTGATTTGAATGGAATCTCTGAATATACTGTTATCTTTTTTCATAAGTCAAATGTTATTATATTGCAGTTTAGTTACCTAAGTTCACAAAGTTGACCAAATAGCGAAATTTAATATAGAGTCTGCTACATGGCAATGCTTCTAAAAAATAGCTATGAGTTTTTCAGGTCTAAGATATATTAACATAGGTCTTTCTAAAAATGATGCATTCGCCATACAAAACAGTAAACATTTAGGTAATAGATATGCTAATTAATCTGAGTTATCACAGCCACCTGCATAAATAAAATATATCTTTTTTTGTCATAGTTTGATTTCTGTTACTCTAACAAGCCATTTTGACTAACAGCAATTTAGAAGAGGAAACAAATATTTGGCTTATACTTCTATCTTACAGTCTATTTTGGACAAAAGTAAGGGCTAGAACTGAAGCAGAAGCTCAAAGGCAGAAAGAAACCTTTTAGGAATAGCGCTGACCAGATTACTCATAGGCTTATGCTTAGCTAGCTTTCTTACATAGCCCAAAACATCTACACAGGGAATGGTGTACATGACATTTACTTGTACATTTCAGGATATATCATTTCAAATACTATCTTAAAATAACCAGTTTCTGAACAGATAAAAAACACCATTTACAGTATGAAATTCGGTACTTATTTCAGGTGAATAGAATATATACAAATGCTTGTATTCTTGTAGAGTTAGTATTTTACCTAGAAAGGTGTGATTTGAAAAAGATTTTTGTTTGAATTTTATTCTTTTAGAATTTTCTTTAAATTGAAAATATAGAGCTTTTGTTTGTTTGTTTGTTGTTCTTGTTTACTGATCACTGCAACTAAGTCCAGCCCTCCTTTGAAATGACTGTGGTTTGAAATATCATATAGCTTCAAGGTGGAATGATTTGTTTTCTCAAAAAAGATATATGATTTTAATCTTCAAAGAATTTAAGGTACCTAGATTCTGGTTTTATGGCAACAATCTTTCTCCTATGATTTCTCTATTTGATCCATTTGTCCTAGTGAAAATGACAGCTCCTTTCTGTTCCCTTCAGCAAAGATAAAAGTGCTTCTCCAAGCTTAAAGCGCTTATCTTCTCCTCAAGATAAACTTTTCACTGATTATAGATTATTTCAAGCTCTGTTCTTTGTTTACAATAAATTACTTGCTAAATCTAAACGTCAATAGTGAGCTCCAGTGACTTAGAACTAAAATCTCATTAATTTATTTCCTGGAGCTGTGTTCCTAGGATCTTTTAAATGGAGGGCAAGATAATAATCTGTGGTGATTAGGGAGTACCTATTGAATACAGGAAAACCTAACAAGATTAAATAATAGAAAATTGAATATCATTTAGAAAACAGCTTTGACAGCCTAAGACCTTACTATGAGGCTGAAAGGTGAAAGAAATAAGTAGAAAAAATATACTGTAGTTATCCTTAGTGTGCTTCAGATTGATGACCAAAAACCAAATAAACATTTAGTTTATTGAATTTCCTCCAACAAGAATGTATGTCCTCAGGCACTTCTTCACATAATCTTTAGTAGCTACATAAGGTCAGCACAGCTGAAATTAATGTGGATTCAATCACATTAAAAAGTTTCAAGCAAAGTGTGATGACAGATTCCAAAAGGATTTTTTCCTACTTTATTATTTTACCTTTCTTATACTGCTAAGTATGGAAGATCAGATTCTTGGGGTATGGTGATTGAAAATAAATAAACCTGTAGTTTTATTTTTAAAAACTACCCCCTAAATGGTCTTCTAGTTGTTGCTTCCCAAAAACATGGTGTAAAGATCAATTTTAAAAAAATTAAAACCCCTCACCTGCTACTATACTCCCTTCTCTATAACATTGAATTCGACGAGTCAGAAGTCCTTGTTGAGAATTGAATGTACTGACGGAGTAGAAAAGTAAGATCATACATGAATTTTAAAAAGGCTTGCTTTAGGTTTGTTGGGCTCCTAGAAAGAAGAAAACAATGAAGCCAACAAATTTAACACAGTTGGAAAATAAATTCACTCTTTACTTCAGTTTTCCTTTTACATAAATGATAATCTAATAAGTTTCCAATGAAATAGTCACATTTATCTAAAAGATTTTTGTGACTTCAGCTCAAAATGTCTAAAAAGGAAAGTTCATTTGCTCTCCTCAAAATGATTCACTTGTTGATTACTATCTTTAAAAAAATAGAGTGCTATATCCTTTAAAACTGGAGTTTAGGCATTGTGAACTGCCATTTGAACCATCAACCCAGCCCCATGCTGTCAATTTTTATCAGTCCTTCCTTAGTCTAAGAAATCAGTTACCAGAGAATCCTCCCTCCCTCCCATTCTTATATCCCTATTCTCAATTTAGATTTAATGATTTAATAAGAAAGTTTGGATTGAAATTTATGACTGTAATACCAAGATTCAGAAAACTGAAACAGGAGGCATTCCAATGAATTTGAAGAAAGCATGGACAACATAGTGAGTTCCTGGGCAGCCCATTTTACATGTTGTGAATACATAATATGAAAAGGAGGAAGGAGTATTATTTACTCATGGCTATCTTTATGTTCATCTATTGACTTAAGATCCAGATAAAATTTTCACCTTTTTGTTAAATGCTAATATCGGCAACTTCATAGAACTTAAATGTACTATTAATATTTGTCTTAATAGAGGTTACATATGTTACAAGGTTTTTTGAACAATAATATAAATGTGATTTTTTTTCCATGAGACAGATCTTTCTATGAAATCCTGGCTGGCCTAGAGGCTGCTATGTAGATAGATTAAACTTGTCTTGAATTCTCAGAGATCTACCAGACTTGGCCTCCTAAGTGCTGGGATTAAAGGCGTGTACCACTGTGAATGGTTCATGTGTACCTAATGGGAAGGAAGTAGAAAAATCCTATATAATCATAAATTTATTTTTTAAAAGTATAAACTGTAAACAGTTCATTTTTTCTATTTAATGTGTCCCTTCTAATAATGCATGTGATTTTAATTCTCACCTAATAAAGAACACTATTCAGTTTTATGTTGACATCGTTGATCCACTTGGACTTGAGTTTTGTGCAGAGTGATAAATACAGATCTATTAGCATTCTTCTACATGCAGACCGCCAGTTAGACCAGCACCATTTGTTGAAGAGGCTTTCATTTTTTCATTGTATCATTTTGGATTCTTTGTCAATGTAAAGTGCCCATAGGTGTGTGGTTTATTTCTATGTCTTCTATACAGTCCTATTGATTAGACTGCCAATAATATGCAGTTTTATTACTATTGCTCTATAGTACAGCTTGAAATCAAGGATGATGATACCTCTAGAAATTCTTTTATTGTAAAGGATAATTTTATATATCTTGTGTTCTTTGTTTTCCATATGGAGTTGAGTATTATTCTTTTAATGCCTATAAAGAATTGTGTTGGAATTTTGATGGGACTTGCATCAAATCTGAGTTGCTTTTGGTAAGATGGCTATTTTCACTGTTATTTCTACCAATCCATGAGTGTGGGAAATCTTTCCATCTTCTGATATATTTATCAATTTCATTCTTCAAAGATTTGAAATTCTTGTCATACAGGTCTTTCCTTGCTTAGTTATAGTTACACCAAAATATTTTATACTATTTGTGGCTATTGTACAAGGTGTTGTTTCCCTAATTTCTTTCTCATTCTATTTATCATTCATCCCCATATAAAGGGAGGCTACTGAATTCTTTTAGATAATTTTTAATTTAGCTAATTTGCTAAAGGTGTTTATCAGCTGTAGGAGTTCTCTAGAAGAATATTTGGGGACAGACACTTGAGCATGCACATGTGCGCATATGCACAAACACACACACCTATTATCATATCATTGAAAATAGTGATACTTTGACTTCTTTTTCAGTCTGTATCCCCTTGATCTCCTTTAGTTGTTTTATTGCTCTAACTAGAACTTCAAGTACTATATTTAATAGGTATATGGAGAGTAGACAGCCTTGTCTTGTCACTGATTTTAGTGAAACTGCTTGAAATTTGTATCTATTTTACTTAATGTTGACTATTAGCTTATATTGCATTTATTCTGTTTATATATATGCCTTATATCTCTGATTTCTCCAAGACTTTAACATAGAGAGCTGCTGGATTTTGTCAAAAGATTTTTTGGCATCTTTTGGCATGAGCATGAGATTTTTTTTCATTCAGTTTAAGGAGTAGATTACATTGATGAATTTTTGTACATTGAACCAACACTGCATCCCTGGGATGAAGCCTACTTGATTATGGTGGATGATTTTTTTTTATGTATTCTTGGATTTGGTTTTCAAGTATTTTCTTGAGTACTTTTTCATTAATGTTCATAAGGGAAATTAGTCTGAAATTTTTTCTTTGTTGAGTCTTTGTGTGATTTAGGTATCAGGGTGACTGTGGCCTCATTGAAAGAGTTTGGCAATGTTTTTTTCTGTTTTTGTTGAACAGTTTCAGGAGTATTGGTATTATCTCTTCTTTGAATGTCTGTTAGAATTTTGTGCTGAAACACCAGTATCTGAGATTTTTTAAAAGATTTATTAATTTATTTTATTTATGAGTACACTGTAGCTATCTTCAGACACACCAGAAAGAGGGCATTGGATCCCAATTACAGATGGTTGTGAGCCACCATGTGGTTGCTGGGAATTGAACTCAGGACCTCTGGAAGAAGTTGGTGCTCTTAATTGCTGAGCCCTGGGATTTTTTTTTTTTTTTTTTTTTTTTTTTTTTTTGGTGGAAGAATTTAACGACTGCTTCTATTTTCTTAGGGGTTATATAACTGTTTAGACCTTTTACGTGATCTTGATCTAACACTGGTAACAGTAGTTTATCCAGAAAATTATCCATTTCATTTATATTTTACAATTTTTGGCTTTTGAAGTAAGTCTTAAAGATTCTTTGGATTTCCTCATTGTCTCTTGTTACGTCTCCCTTTTCATTTCTGATTTTGCTAATTTAGAAATTGTCTGTATTCCTTTTAGTTTGTTTGGCTAAAGGTTTGTGTATATCACTGGTTTTCTCAAAGAACCAACTCTTAGTTTCACTGATGCTTTATATTGTTGTTCTCTTTGTTTCTAGCTAATTGATTCAAGTCCTGGGTTTATTTCCTGCCTTCTACTACTCTTGGGTATGATGTTTGCTTCTTTTTATTCTAGAGTTTGCAGGTGTGCTGTTAAGCTGCTAGTTAAGTCCCTCCAGTTTCTTTTTGAAGGCACTTAGTACTACGAACTTCTCTCTTAGCACTGCTTTCATTGTTTCCTATATTTGGTATGTTGTGCCTTCGTTTTATTTGAATTCTAGAAAGACTTTCATTTCTTTACTTCTTCTTTGATGCAGTAGTCATTGAATTTCCATGGGTTTGTAGGCTGTCTGTTGTTTCTGTTGTTGAAGTCCAGCTTTAATTCACAGTGATCTGCTAAGATGCAAGGGGTTATTTCAGTCTTCTGGTATTAGTACAGGCTTTCTTTGTGATCGAATATATATGGTCAGTTTTGGAGAAGGTTCTGTGAGGTACTGAGAAGAAAGTATATTCTTTTGTGTTCAAATGAAATGTTCTGTAGATATCTGTTAGGCCTAATTGAATTGCAATGTCTGTGTGTTTCAGTATGTCTCTGTTTAGTTTCTGTTTTGATGACCTGTGCTTTGATGAGAGTAGGGTGTTGAAATCTCCCAATAATAATATGGTGGGTTTGATATGTTATTTAAAGTTTAGTAATGTTGCTTTCACAAATGGGTTGCCCTTGTATTTGGGGCATAGATGTTCAGAATTAAGACGTTGTCTCAGTGAATTTCTCTTTCATGAATATGAAGTATCCTTTTCCATCTCTTTGATTACTTTTGGTTGAAAGTCAATTTTATTGGATATTAGAATGGCTACTCCAGCTTGCTCCTTGGGTCTCATTGCTTGGAAAACTCTTTTCCATCCTTTTACTCTAAAGTAGTATCTCTTCTTTGTAGAGAACAATGGATCCTGTTTTTTAATCCACTCTGTTAGCCATTTTTTAAAAAATTGTGGAATTGAGTCCATTGATGTTGAATGATATTAATAACCGATGATTGTTAATTTGTTATTTTGATGTTGAAGGTGTTTGTGTGTGTGTGTGTGTGTTTCTCTTCTTTTTGTTTGCTTGTGTGAAATTATTAACTTCTTGTGTTTTCTTCGGTGTAGTTACCCTGCATGTGTTGGAACTTTTTTTCTAGGGCTGGATTAGTAGAATGATATTATTTAAGTTTGGTTTTGTTGGAGAATATATACTCCATCTATAGTCATTGAAATTTTGCAGGGTATAGTAGTTTAAGCTTATATTTGTGGTGTCATAGGGGCTGCAAGACATTTTCTCAGGGCTCTTTGGCTTTTAGAGTCTCTGTTGAGAAATCCGGTGGAATTCTCATGCATCTACATTTATGTGTTATTTAGCCCTTTTCCCTTGCAGCTTTTAATACTTTTTTCTTAGTTGTGTACATTTAGTGTTTTATTATGTGGCAAGAGGATTTTCTTTTCTGGTGCAATCTATTTGGTGTTTTCTAAGCTTCCTTTTTGTTTATAAGCACCTCTTTCTTTAGGTTAGAAATAGATTTCTTCTATGATGTTGATGAAGATATTTTCTGGAACTTTGAGCTAGGAATCTTTTCTTTCTTCTAATCCTATTATTACTAGGTTTGGTCTTATAGTGTCCCAAATTTTTTGCATGTCTTTTTGTTAAAAACATTTTTAGATTTAGCATTTTCTTTGACTGATATATCAGTTTTCTCTATCATATCCTTGATAACTGAGATTCTCATTCTCTCTTCCACCTTTTGTATTCCATTGATGATGCTTGTTTCTGTAGTTCCTGTTCTCTTTACTAGGTTTTCCATTTCCAGAATTGCCTCTGATTGTGATTTCTTTATTGCTTCCATTTCCCCTTTCATGTCTTGAACAGTTTTATTCATTTCCTTAACTTGTTTTTCATTTTCTGTATTTCTTTAAGGGATTTATTAGTTTCCTTTTAAAAGGCCTCTATCATTTTCATAAGTTCAGCTTTATGTTAATTTTCTGTGCTTCAGGTATGTTAAGATATACAGGGCTTGCTCTAGAAGACAGCTGTGTTCTGGTGGTGCCATATCGCCCTGGGGTTGTTGATTATGTTCTTATGCTGTCTTTTAGCAATTTGGTTGTCTCTGGTCATTTCACGCCTATTAGTTCCTAATGGCAGCAGGCCAATGCTATTTCAGGTAGAGCTGATATTTGCTGATATAGCAGGCCTCTGGGATTCCAGATAGAGGTAGTTGTCCTGGGTATAGGCAGGTTTCTAGGAATAAAGGCACAGTTGGTTGTCCCTGATGGTGTCAGGACTCTGGTTGTCCCAAGTAGGGCCTCCAAAGTGGTCTGGAATTGCAGAAAGTAGTGTTGACCAGAAGATGGAGTGCAGAGGGGACAGGGCAAAACTCATGGCTGCTTGGTTTGCAGGGAACCCAGTAGTCAGGCGATTGGGGCTTGTGGATCTCACCTGATTGTTCTGGATGGCAGATAGCCTCCAGGCAGAGTTGTGGCCTAGGGAATTGAGTGTCTGATTTTTTTTTTTATAATTTCCATACATAGAAACTCTTCAAATATGTGAATAGAAACTGTGCAAATTTGATGTTAGTATAGGTTGGGAAACTTACAGCATTGTTTAGAGAAGAGTGTACGTTTAGCCAAATGCAAGTAGGGAGCAGAGGGGTTCTAAGATTCCTAGAGGGCTTGTTTGGAGAGGAGGTTTCAAAATACACACAGGTGAAAGATTAGACTGTCAAATGCTCATTATAAAAGGGTATTGTTTGTAAGCATAACCTAAACCAAATGGATGTTCCCAGACAACTAATTTTAATATTTGTTTGCCGAAATACTATTTAATATTCTTTTGTTGACCTTTACAAATTTCTGAGATTATGTTACAAAGGTATATCTTTTTAAACCCCAAATATCACAGTACACATATTGTGTACTGTAGAGGAATTTTACTCTAGAAATCTGGCTGTTCTGGCAAGGGATCACATCCAAAGACCTTTGAGGTCTGTGGGATCCAGCTGGCATTCAGATATGCCACACACCTTTAATCCTGCTGGGTGAAATACAGACACTCCTATAGTATACACTTTTAATTCTAAACAACAGCATCTACTTGAGGGGCAGATGAAGTGATGAATCAGAGAAAGATTTGACAGAATGAGTCAGAAATAGGATACACCCTACTCACACAAGAACAGCACAGGAAAGAAAGGACTTAAGAGATCAGCACACACACATACACACACACACACACACAGAGAGAGAGAGAGAGAGAGAGAGAGAGAGAGAGAGAGAGAGAGAGAGAGAGATTAGAGCAATTCAGTCAGAAACCAGACAGCAGTTTGGAGAGGAGATTGTGCCAGAACAGCTGATTTCAAGCAGCCAATTATGAGTTCAGAAAGAACTAAAAAGGGCGAGCTTATTCAGCAGTAAGCTTGTGATGTCATAATTACATTTGGTAAATAAACAGTAGTTTTACAATGTACAAATAATTTAAAACTAGGTAGCTTCAAATATGTTTATGCTTACAGATATGACTTACCAATTGCTTCAGTTTGCTTTCTGTTACACTGACCAAAACCAGCTTGGGGAGGAAAGAATTTGTCTTATTATTTTCCTGTCATAGGCCTTCAATGAGACAAATCAGGGCATGAACCCAAGCAGAAACCTGGAGTCAGGAACTGAAGCACACTTGGAAAAAAATGTCTTACCCAACCTACTTTTTTATAGAAGCTAGAACCACCAACCCAGGCATTGTACCACCTACAATGTGAGCAGCCATTTCACATGGATTATTAATCAAGAAAATGCCCCACAGGCTGCCTTGGACAATCAGATGGAGGCATTTTCTGAAATGAGGTTCCCTCTTCCCAGATGACACTAGTTTATATCCAGTTAACAAAAAACTAACCATCACACTAGTACTTCATCTTAATTTACATGAAAGAAAATTTTGAAGGTGTTTCACTGGTCTGAAAATGCTAGTAATTTATAAATACAACTACTACAATTTAAACTTACTGCTTTGATTTAATATCTCTTACTTGGGGGATTTATTAACATGGTAATTGGGCCTTAGCCAGGAAATTAATTGATATCCTCTCCCTTCCTAATGCTACTCTTATAGAAAATTCAACAGCTGTATTTATGTGATGTGACTATTTTGTTGCACAATTATAATCCATGCAACTGAATTCTGGTATTTGAAAAAGAAAATTTAACAACAGAAAAGATAACCACCTTGCAAATGAACAAAAATTAAGTGCATACAAAAATGAAGTTTATTTTTATGACAAAGTTCCTTGATTTTCTTTACAAGAATGGTTTTATTGTTTTTCTTTAATCAATTGTTTTATTATTCAGGAGACTTCTTTGCTTTGTTGTTGTTATTAATTTGTTTAGTTACTATATACAATACTGGATTTTGTTTGTTTTGAGACAGAGTTTCTCTGTGTAGAGCAGGCTAACCTTGAATGTTGGAATCTGATTGCCTTTGCTACCTGAATTCTGGGAATTCAGAGGTACTGCTCAGCAAAATAAGGGATTTAAAATGATATTTTCATGCATGTAACATGTACTTGGCTCATGTTCAGTTCTATTACTCTTTCTTAGTCTCTTCATTTCTTCCTCCACTACCTGTGGGGTGGTTAGCTCGAATGTGGGAGCGGGTGTGGGTCCTGTTGGGTGTAGTTGTAGATCTTGCAGCTCTGGGGAGCAGAAGTGAAGAAATTTGACTGAGTTCACTCCACTCGGTGCCAGTGTGGGGTAGACCACTACAGGGCTCTGCTCAGGCTCAGGGAGATCTTACTCAGTCTGAGGCCTTGTGGGGGCAGGACTTTTGAGTGGTGGTCCCTGGGCAACGGCTTACCTGATGGTCTATGTCCTCGGGCTCGCAGATGTTGCTGAGAGCCTTGGAAAAACAGAGACTCGGGACATATGGGGCTGGCCCACAGCTGAGAGGATAGAAGAGGAGGGAATCCCTGACAGTGCACAGTGGGTTGAGGCTCTTGGTATGGCACTCGCTTGGTTGGATCAAGGCTTGGCTAGCTTGGTTGAATTGGTGGCTCTGCGGTGGGAATGTAGAGAAGTCCTCAGGGGGTAAATTAGGCAGTGGCTCCGTAGTTCTAAGGCCCCCTCCATGATTCTCCATGGCATGCCCCAAAGACACGAGAGAGTCCATGGTTTTAAAGGGTTTATTGTCATGGCAGAAAGTAGATGAATCTGGCTGCACCCTGAAACTCAGGACAGACCTGAGATAAATAGGGAGGGAGGAAGAAGAAGGGTCTGGAAAAAAATGCTTAATTTGCTATGCCCTCTGGCCTTCAGGTACCTCATTAGTATAGAAAACTCTTGAGGCTGAGGCCTATATTCATGCCCTCTACCAGTGGAGGGGCTGGTAGGGGCGTTGCCCTATGTGACTGAAAGGCACTGATCAATGAAGGTCTTTGGCTTCATGTCAGAAGCTTGATGTCTGGGAGAGTGCCAAAATGTATTCTGTCCCTTGCAGGGTCTCTTGCCATCTCTTGCCATCTCTAGCCAGTGCTCCAACAAAAAACAAGCTATCCTTTTCACAGTCCCATATTATATTTATAGTTTTGGAGTAATAGTGGTTAATATAGAATACCAGAAGAGAAAACTCCTACCAAAGTATAAATATGTCTTCATGGAATGACAACCTAAGTGCAAATAAAAAAATAGATAATATTGAAAATGTAGAAAAAAAATTAAAAAGAAAAAGTTTCAAGAAGATAGAAGATAGTAATAGTGTTGCTCTATGTTTCGAGGGGAGGAAAAGTCAGTTTCTTTAAAGATGTAGCTCCAGTAGATGGTCCAACATTAATGTACCTTATATAAGCAGCACTAAGTGGACTCAGTGGGTTTAAACACAGTACACAGATGACATTAACTTTCTTTTGACCTCTGCAGGAACAATGCATGCATGTCTGTACATACCTACGTACAGACAACATTTATACTCATGGAAATAAAATAAATAATCTAAAATATAATTAAAACAGAGTACATGAGGTTGGGATGGAAAAGTGATGGGATTGGTAGGGGAGAAAATGGACTGGATTAGATCAGAACATATATGTACATATGAAATTCTAAAATATAAAACTGGAAAAGAATATAATCTTAGCTGAATTTTGTAGCAAATGCTTGTAATCCCATTATTCAAGAGACTGAGGTAAAATGGCCAAAACTTCCAGCAATTTTGGGGAAATCTAACAAACAAGGAGGAGGAGGAAGCAGGGAAGAGGAGGGTAAAGAGGAGAAGGAGGAGAAGGCAATATTAAAATGAGCAGAACAATTTATAGAAAAGCATATGAAGTTTAACTTTCAAACTTGGTGAGCTTTATAGAGATATGAACAAAAATAGTGTGTTTAATGGGCTAGAGAATGGGCTATTTATAATCATTGTTTAATGCATATAAGTTTGCTTTGGAAAAAATCTGAAAACTGAAGATTAAGTTTCAGAAGAATTATTTCCTTTAATTTTGTGTGTAAAACTGTTAAAATGACAAATTAAATGTTATGTGTGTATTTTACCACAATAAACTGATAAAATAATGATAATGTGGAAAGGTTAGAAGGAAATGGCAAAACACAAATTGATAAACTGCAATATTTGTTTGTTTATTTGTTTGTTTGATTGATTGTTTTATTTTGAGATAGGATCTCTCTATGTAACTCTGGCTGTCCTGGAACTCACTGTGTAAGCTCTACTGATACCTTGATCCATCTTCCTCTGTCTCCCAAGAGCTGGGATTAAAGGCATGTGGCACCATGTGTAGTTCAAGTGAAATGGCTTTTGACTGGAGTGTATAGAAGAGAAAATAAGTTTGGCAAAAATAAAAAAGTATTAATATTTATGACAATAGAATTAGGTTGGGGAGTTTCTTCAACCATCTTTTTTCCTTTCTTTCTTTCTTTCTTTCTTTCTTTCTTTCTTTCTTTCTTCTATATTATTATTATTATTATTATTATTATTATTATTATTATCTTCTGTGTATTGGCAAGTTGCATATATATATGTCTATGTACCAAGTGCATGGCTGGTGCTCATGTAGAGTAGAAGAGGTTTCAGATCCCCTCAATGGTTTCCAGTCTCCATGTGAGTACTGGGATATGAACATGGGTCTTCTGTTTGGGCAGCCAGTGCTCCTAACAACTGAGAAATAGCCTCAGCCCATGAAACTGTATCTTAAAGAAAAGTTATTTCTTGAAAGTAAGAATGGAATAGATGGACTTTGGGTTTTCACTAAGAAAGCTGATTGATGTTGGGCATAGTTCTTAATCAGATTACTCAAAATATAGATATCAATATGTGTGTTTATGTATTTTTTCATCAGTATCATAGCATGGTTGTAGTGGAGTATTTTGAATAATTTCTTTCAGAAATCTGAGGCATTCCCTGTACAAGATATAGTGTATATTTTAAACATCCAAAGCTCCAGCAGAGGGACATCTTGAGTTAGAAATTAACTGCTGGAAGAAAGAGGAGAAGGAGAAATCATTTTTCCCCCCTCAGGCAGCAGTCAGTATTATCACACAATGAAAACAATGTATTTTATTAAATAATTTGCTCTATTTACTGTGGACATTTGTCTTTAATGATTAACTTTTTAAAATAAAATGAAAATAACTCTTGAAATTACAAATTTAGTAAGATAATTGTCACTGGGATATAAATCTTGAGGTTTTAAAAACTATTCTCTCCACACATAAAATGCATTTGCTGTCCTTGTTGTTTTGTCTCTCATTATTTCCTCTGATTTACAAGTTCCCCCTTCTTTAGATAAGCAATCTCAAACAAACATCAATATTTAACAGTAAGCCATAGATTTAAATATAAATAGCATTTGCTTGAATTGAATAAGAACCTACTACATAAAAATAGCAGATTAAGAGTAAATAATTTTACAATTTGGAACAGCAGTTTTGTATTTGTTATATCATTTGCATGTGTGTGAGTGTGTGACATGTAACATAATTGTGTGCCCTACAGCAAAATGTTTTACAAGATACTCAACTTAGGAGAAATAATGTAAAATCAAATGATTTCTTGCAGTAACAGAAACATGTAAAAATAAACATTTTCACTTTCAATCATATAGACATGCTCCTTCATATTTTTCTTCTTTTCTCCCTTTTTTCTCCTCCCATCCTTTCTTTTGTGATTAAAAAATTTTTGCTTGTTTATTTTATGTGTTTCAGTGTTTTGCCTGCATGTATGTTTGTGCACTATGTTCGTGACTGTTACCTATGGAAGGCAGAAGAGAGTGCAAAATTTCTTAGAGCTGGAATTATAGATGACTGTTGGTGGCTTGGAATTGTTCTGGGCTCCACAGGAAGAGCATATGATGCTCATAATTGTTGAGCCATCGTTCCATCCTTCTTTTGTTATTTTAAAGATATTACTATGTAGTCCAGACTGGCATTTATCTTGTAATCTTATAATCAACTTGTCTCAGCTTCCAGAGTTTTGGAATCTGGGATTATATATGTGTGCAACCACACCCAGTGCTAGCATTAGTTTTTAATTGAGCAAATATCTATTCAGTGGATAAATGACCCTTTGATATGTATAACATAGGTTTGACTGACATAGGTTGAAATATTACAAAGAAGACCTTTTTTCCTTGAGAAAATTAGACTGTGCTTCTCGTAATTCTTCAGAGCCGTTAGTTCCGTGTACTTTGAAGTATATGTATAAATATCAGAAGGTTAAGAAAGGTGTGCACTTCAAAAATTAAAGCAGATTCCTCTGCAACTCTGCACAGAAGTCTATTTTTGTTCATTCAAATAGCAGACTCCAGGTTTATCTTTGGGGAAGGTAAATAAGCTGATATTAGGTGAAGATAATACACAAGAAAAAGTTGAAGTTAGATGTAGCATATTGCAAACAGTAAAATTATTTGAAAGATATACTCACTTTCACAATTCTGTCTTCTAAACAGAGGTTGGAGGAAAAAAGAATTATATTAAAATAAAAGAGAAAAGGACCTGATAGTAGTGGGCACCTTAGTCAACTGACCCTGCAGACGTTTTCATGCCATCCTATAATAAAGCTGAGTAAATTACCCTCAGATTGGAGTAAGCCATAGTGAAGTAGAACCTAGAAAAGATGAGAAAACTCCAAGTCCGTTCATAGTAGCAGGCATGAGATTTCTACTGTGCAGTGGGCCTCAAGGGCAGTCAGAGGGGAGTTAGTAAAGGCCTGTATCAGAAAGCCATTTCAAGGATATGCAAAATCTATCTATAGAAAAACAAATATGTTTAAAAGACAGTTACTAGGATTTATGCAAGAAGTAGAAGGATGGCCCGTGTTCTCTGAAATGAGAGTAGACAGAGCATGGAGAGAGAAAGTCATGCATTTTGGGAGAAGAGCAATTTCGTCTACAGGATGACAATTATTGAGAAATTATTTGCGATTTTCAACGACACTTTAAATAGATTTACATGTTTTACTTAGTATAATCCATACAAGGTGACTTTGTGTAGATATTACTACTACCCCTACTTTGTGAATGTATCAGGATGAGCTCGCTGTGTCTAGAAGACAATGCTTCACACCAGTCCTCTTCAATTTCTGACTTTTATAGGATTTCTGCATTCTTTTCTGCAAAAATCCATGAGATTTGTGGATAAGCAGTATGATACAGATATTCCATCTGTAGCCAAGCACTCCAAAGACAGCTAGTTGTGAGTTCTGTTGTTAACTAAAACTGTTGTTTTGTTCTGTCAATTGAACAAAAACTTGTCTGATGAAGTCTGAGAGCTGCTCTAATTTATGGGTGTAGAAATTGAAGTGTAGAGGGCAAAATTCCAAAATTCCCACTTAGCAAATTAATACTAGTAGGCTTACAACTGGGGCCTATGACCTACTCAGCCATGGATTCTTGGCTAAATAGGAATAGATTGTATTGTGTGGCATGTTCCTTAATTTAAAAATAAATGGTCACACTGACAACATGCAGTGACATGTTTGCAACCATGGCTATATCTTGCCATGCTGGTTATTACTGTAGTTCTCAGGGCTCACAGTTGAGTTAGACTTGTGATGATGTAATTTTTCTCCAGCAACCTGTACAGCACATTTTGGAACTATGAATGCTAAGTAGTAAGAAAGAAGCATCCTGATGTATAGCCACTTTATTTTTTTAATATGGTGTCTTTGCTGTCATCTGCAAAACGATCTTACCATCAAGTGCTCTTGGGAAACCAAGAACCAAGGGAATGGCCTGTACTGTTTAGTAGGTCTCCATGACATGCTTCCCCAACAGATCAATGGAAGATGTCCCACAGCTGGCACTGTGGTTTTGTTTGTAATCTATGAATTCTGAGAAGACACTGTTAGGGTACCTCCAATTAAACTGATTTATATTCATATATAAAGAGATGTGCACATATAAACATATGTCTACATGAAGCTTATATAATAGTAGTCTTCCATATGATTCCCTCAAACATCCTCAGCATTTGTTAGTTCACCCATGCCCCCTCCTCTATACTCTACCATTGCTCTTTCTTACTTCCTGTTCATTTTCCTCTTTTCCCACTCATATCACCTATTATTCTATTATGTCCCATATGTTGATGTCTTTGTTTTTCATTCTATTTACCTTGATCTTTCAAATACTCTAAATTATACACATAAATATAAAGATTTGGTGTTAGAATCCACACATAAGGGGGAAAATATAACATTTGTCCTTTGACTATATATAACTTCACTCAGTATGTTTTCCAGATTTATTCATGTACCTGAAAATGTTACAATTTCATTTTTCTTTATAGACAACTAAAATCTAATTGTATATAGTTATCATGTTTTCATTATACATTCATCAGTTGTTGGGTATCTGGATTTTTTACATGCCCTAGCTATTGTAAACAGAGTAGCCATAAACATGAAGGAACATGTACACCAGTGGTAATTTGAATATACTTGGCCCATAGAGGATATGCTTGGCACTATTAGGATAGAGGAAGTATATCACTGTGGAAGTAGGCTTTAGAGGTCTCCTCCTATACTCAGGCTCCCCCCAGTGCAAAAGGGAGTTTCCTCCTAGTTGCCTGTATATTCCAGTCTTCTCCTGGCTGCCTTTGGATCAAGAGGCAGAATTCTCAGCTCCTTCTCCAGCATCTTGTAGAATTCTCAGCTCTGTCTGCACCATGCTGTCTGGATGCTGCCAAGTTTCTTGCCATGACGATAGTGGAGTGAACCTGTGAAACTCTAAGCCCACCCCAATTAAATGTTTTTTTTTTTTTTTTTAATAAAAGTTTCCTTGCTCATGTCTTGTCTTCATAGCAATAAGTCCCAAACTGAAATAACCTTCATAGTGAGAAATATAGCCTTTTCTATATATGCACAGTAGTTGTCATAAGATGGATCTATTTCTAGTTTTTTAATCTTCGGTTTTTTGATGACTAAGAATGCTGACTAGTTTTCAAAGTGTATGCCACCCACTTCATTACTACTTTTGAGAAATTTCTGTTCAGTTCAATATCCACTTTTTAGAGATTTTATATTTTTGGTGCTTTGTGTGTACATTCTTTTTATGTTCTAGACACTCATCTTGTCAGATATACATAGAAAGCACAAGTAAAGTAAGTTTTCTTTATTCTATAAGTGTTTTTTTTTCTGTAGATTGACAGTCTTTTTCTTAAGTCTCACTTGTTGGTTGTTGTTCTTATTTTCTATGTGAGAAAGGCCTTATCTGACTGAGCCTATCTCATGAGTATACACTCTATTCTTTGTTCTGGACATTTCAGTTTCAGGTCCAAAATTGAGATCTTTGATTCATTTACTATTGATTTGTGTGCTGGGTGAGAAGGTTCTTCTACATTAACTATCCAGTTTTCCAAGCACCATTTGTTACACCTGTATTCTTTCCATCCCATTCGTCCATATGCCTATTTCTGTGCCAGTACCACACTGATTTTACTACTATGCCTCTGGAGTATAACTTTGAATTCAGGAATAAAGCTACCCCAGGCAGTGTTTCTGTTCAGGATTGTTCTTGTTAGCTGTGGTATTTTTGGCTTCCACATTTTAAGATTATCTTACCATATCTTTGAAAAATCACATTGACATTTTGATGAGGACTGAACTGAATCTGGAGATTGCTTTTGATAAAATGGCCATTTTCATGTCAATCTTGTGTGTAGGACATCACTCTATATTCTGGTACATTCTTCAATTTCCTTCCCTTATGCTTTTCCATTTTCAATATAAAAGTCTATCGCTTCCCTGGTCAGATTTACTCTGAGGTGTTTCATATTTTTGAGTGGAATTCTTGCCCCAGTTTTGTTCTCATTCTGTTTTTCTTTGGTGTATATAAGGGTTACTGGTTTGGGGATGTGTATTTTGTAACTTTCCACATTTGAAATTATTTATCAGCAATTTATTAGCATAGGAGTTTCCTGTTGGGGTCCTTAGGGAGTGTATCGTGCATCCAGTCATGCCAATCTCAAATTGAGATATGATAAAATTTTGAAGAGCAGTTTTAGTATATTAAACAGATGAAGATTCAAAGATACTCAGATTTAGAACATATTATTCAGTTTCTCTCATATAAGGTTCTAAAATTTAAAAAAAAATTATATATGAAAAATAAAGTGCCTTATAAAGTAATATTAAAATAAATCCATACTTCTCAAATAATTATGCAGCATACCAGGGATTTTTCCTCATTAAAATAGTTTACATCTTTGACTGGATTGCTTAATATCAATGAGAGACCAATGATGAAACTATAACTTATTTAACGAGAGAGAGAGAGAGAGAGAGAGTAAAATGCATTGAGTTCAGGAAACAATGCCTGGTCTCAAAATTATTCAATGTCACTTCTGTGGGAAGTATAGTGGAAAATGTTTTCCAGAAGTTTCCGTGCAAACAAGAACATACTTTTTAGAGGTAAAATGCAAACATTTGTAAGCAAGTTGCTTTACAGAAGACAGGAAGTGAATTAGAGAAGTGTGTAAAAGTCTGTCACTGGAAAGAAATGTTTATTAGTAACAAAAATCAAAATAAATTTATTGTACTTAAAATATTTGTCTGCAACAATAGAACATAATTGTAAAATATCTTATAGTGATTAGTTGTAAAGTAAGAAGCTAAAATTTAACTCATTGATAGTTCATCACTATTATGTATATTTTTTTATTCTTTAATGTCCTGAGACATATTATAATACAAATTAATGCTATTTAAGTGGATATATTGTAGAAGACTCGGGTACTAACGTTTAAACAACTTAATGCAATTTTATTTGAATACATAATAAGATATTATTTATGATGATATTTAAAATACACAGCAATGCAGTGTGAGTAGCATTATGACTTGTGCCTTGGTATAAAAAGGTTAAATTAAAAATAAATGGTCTTTTCATTTGCAATGAGAATATAAACACCAAATAAAATAAAACCAGAAGAAACTCAACCTCATGAAAATGAGAAAACTAGAAATCATTATCGGTTATCAATGAAGATTATAATTTTTTAAGTTAAAACTAACTTAGCACATGAAACATCAAATAGATAGCTATTAAATAAAGTGCTTTATAATTTAAATAAAATTATATTTTATTTGTATTATCTATCTAACATACTCATAGAAGTTATAAAATATTTTAAATATAATGTACCTTTAAAATAATTTTTGTAAATATGAATCACTACAACACAGATCTGTCAGGTAGAAAAAATTATATAAGTACCCTTGGCCTATGGTTTAACAAAGATACTCATTTTTCTCCCTCTTTTTTTCTCCAAAGCACTTTTCACAGACTTAAAAAAAAACATTTATAATGATTGGCACATATCCCAAAAATTTACTGAAATCTGTTTTGTTGTTATTATAATTTATATAATATATATTTCAGATAGTCCCTAGGAAAATATATGCCCGTAATATCAAGAGGATTTACTTTTATTGTTTTTATTGTTAATAATAATGATAAAATTTAAAATAGTGAAAATTTTCTTTAGTATAAATCTACATTCAAAGTCCTCTTTGTGTGATTCTCCATGATTTGAGAAGTCACCGTACATTGAGATAACAATAAAATCAATTAGAAAAAACTTAATGATATTAATTTTCCCATCATACTTAGAAATAGGCATTTAAAGCACATCTTTCAGAAAACAAGAAAACTTCATTATAGAGTTTTTTATCCATCCAGAATAGCCTATTAGTTTATTATCAATAGACAGGCTTACTCCTTCAATTGTGATAAATTAATTATTTGCATAATTGTAGTGAGTAGCAAATTATGTAAACAAATGCATAAGCATGGCTTTTTTATATCATACAGATGCAGTTAGGATATAAAAGTGTATATAAAAAAACTCCTTTGTTTACTTAAGAACTGTTTTATATTTAGAATAGAAATTAACATCATACTGAACTACCAGCATAATGACTGCATAAACACTGTTAAATTTTATAGCCTTTTTTATAAGTATTCAAAGTTTGAAAAGTCTGGACAATACTGGAAACTCTAGAAAATACAAATAAGGACTGCAATAAACAAGAGAATTTGACTGGTATCTTACATATCACCATAAAATTATCACCATAATATTCACTACCTCTGTATGCAAGGCACACTATTATTTAAGATTTACAATGAACTATAATCTCTTAACTTTGGGCTAGAATATTTCCTACTTTCATGACTTCTTTTGAAAGTGGATTCTACAACCATTATTACTTTATTTAGACAAAAATCATATATCTTAAAATTTAGATGTTAATTCTAGGACATCTAGTACAATCTCATTATTATTGTATCCTTAATTTTTCATAATTGACTTGCAAACTTCCTGCAGTAATTAAAACATTATTTTAATAAACAGCTTAATTATTTTATTTAGCTTATTTTTTTTTATTAAACAGCTTAATTAAGGTAAAATTCAAGTACTTCATATTTTTCTGTTTTAAATATATATAATTCAGAGACATTTTGTAACATTTCTGTTTTGATAATGTTTATGCATTTATCACATTTAATTTAAAATATTTAGATAACATTTTATTTAATGTCATTTATTTATACATACCTACCCTTTTAGTTTCCCCTGACTCACTCCACATACTCCTCAACATGTTCTATTCCGGATGTCATAACTTTGTTAAGACAATATTTTATAATTCCCTTAATCCAGGTAGTGTGCCTATATGTAAATGAATGTATGGCCATTTACTGAATGCTGGGAATCCTGGTTATCCTTTAGACAACTATCAACAGCTATTAGCTCCTTAGAAAAGTGTTGGGCCTGGAGAGCATCTATGCCATGTATGCCTAACTTTGGCTGTATTGATCTTGGCAGGCGTTGCACAGGTAACTTTGGTTGCGCCGAGTTCACAACTGTAGTAGCAATGTTATGTCCTGAGAACAGCATTTCACAGCATTCATCCGGATCCTACAACTGTCACATTCTTTTCATCTCCTGTTCCATGCCATTCCCTATGCTTTGGAGATAGTGGTGGTAGGGAGGTGGTTGATACAGGTATCTATTTCATTTAGAGATAAACAGTCCCTATTTCTCTGATTTTGGATCATCTCTCCATTGATTGCTGCCTACTGTTAAAAGTATTTCTGTCAGAGGTTGAAGCATGCCAAGTCTATGAGATAAACATAAACATTTAGAAACCATTATAACAGCATGACAATTTAGAAAAGTAAAACTACCAGGTTCTACCATAGATCCTATGGTCTCCCCTGCCATGAGCTTTGGAGCAGGATTACAGTACCAGTCATAAAAATCCTCTCCTGTGAAACAGGTTTAAATCTAATCAGAAGGTCATTGGTTACCCCATAATTCTTTTGCCACTATTATACCAGCGAGCCCATTTTGCCAGGCATTTCGGTATTTCAGCATTCAGGGGCCTGTGCTGAAATTAATAATAGGTTTTCTCCACCATCAGCTTGACTCTCACATTTTGGCACTATCAAAGTTAGCCAGAGGCTGGAAGTTTCCTGCTTTGTTTGAGATTTTTCTGTTATGTCCTGCCACCAAAGTATGCTATGTTCTCATCAATAGTGACTTACCATGTAATGATGGAAAATAATCAAGAGCAATAGCAAATAGCGTGTGCTGTTTTGGAGACCTGTGGAATTCCCTGACCAATAAATTGGAATTTGACATCCCAAGTGAATTCCATTGTACTAGATTTCCATTTAAAATTTCAACTATGCTGAGAGTGACCTTGTCATCCCATGTAGCATAATTTTATTTGGATTGTTGTTTTAGGTTTTATTTTGAAAGGAGCTTAGTAATTAGTGGGTATTCATTAGAATTTGTCATACATCATTATTTTTGGCTAACTCATCTACTCCTTCCATCATCCAGCCTCCCATCCCCCCACTTAATTCTTTAACCATCAGTATTCTTCATTCTTCTTTCTTTTCACATATTTTACACTTTGCACCCAATCATTTTTAATTGAATTATTGTTTTAATTGAATTATTGGAGAGTAAGCTCTATTATTACATTATATATCCCTTTTTCTGTGTTAGCCCTTCCTTTCACATTCTGACTCTCCCTAAACTCATACACCATGCTATGTTTACATTTCTGTTCATCATATCACCTAGCTCTGCTATCCATCCTCCTATAATGCATCTACACAGAGACCCCTTTCTACTTTCCTGCCTTCCACTTGTGTTCCAAGTAAAACAGACAAAACAAAATATTGGACTGTAGAATCTACATATGAGGAAAACATAACATTTGCTTTCTGGCCTGAGTTGCCTTTCACAATGCAGGTTTGTTTTTTTTTTTTTTTTAATTACTATTTATCTACAACTTTCAAGATTTTTTTACAGCAAAATAATAGTGCATTCTCTATATGTACCCCAGTGTTCTTATCAGCTCATCTCTAGATGAGTATCTAGATTGATTTTGTTTTCTAGTTATTCTGAACAGAAAAATAATTACATGTTTGTACAAGTGTATCAGTAGCATAAGAGAAAGTTCCTAAAAGTGAAGCAGATATTTGCTTCTCAGGACTAGAATTTCTTTTTATCCTTTGATAATTCCTTAAAGTACTCTGTAACTTACTCATGAATATATGAAGAACACTTTAATCTTTCCCATATTGATAAAATAAACTTTATTAGTTGTGGCACAATAAAGCAGTGTAATCACAAATATTTTTCCCCCATTGGATTCCACTTTTTCCAGGTACTACAAGGATATTTAAACCTCAGCCATAATGGATGCACAGAAGGGAGTTTACATGATATTTGAGAACACAGAGCTCAGTAATCTATTGATTAATGTCATAGTACACAGACAAACTGAAGAGAAATTATCGACTTATAACTCAAGGTCATAATATCAGTTCATAAAATGGCCTGGGTAAAACACAATGGTGCCTCTTGTTTTGGGACCTGGTCAGTCCTTGTAGGAATGAACACAAGAGCCCATGGACTGCTGCTTCTTGTAACCTCTATGTGCCTTTCATCACTGTTCCATAAGAACTGCTTTTCTTATACTCATGGGCTTCATGGATTTTCTAATGCAAGCTAGGATATGATAATGCACCTATAAATTTTTCAGTACTTTGGGAAACATTAACAGTTTTTTTTTTACTTGGGTCTTTGAAAGATGAACACATAAGAAGAGTTTTCCTTATAGAAACATTATTGAAAAGAGAGTAGTTACTATGTGCATGTATCTCAATTTTCCATTAATATTTACTGATAGTAACTCCTGTCTCTACCATCTTTAGGGCCCCAATTGAATCACTGTGCTTTTTACCTGCACTCCCATGATGTTGCTTTTTTAATTTACTTACTTATTTTCAAAATTATTACATAATTATAAATATTCCTTCCTTCCCATTATTCTTTTAAAACTGTCTCATACATACCTCCTTGATTTCTTTCAAATTCATGGCCTCTTTCCCAGTAGTTGTTGTTATGTGTTTTATTTTTAACTACTACTACCATTTGACAATTTATTTTTAATTTTTTAAATATTAAGAATAATGTATTGTTACTATTAAATTTATATATATTGAGCATTTGAGATATCAATGTTTATATGCCTCAAGTTCTAAAATGTTTTAATTCTATAAAGAGAATTATACTCTGAAGAATGAATTAAAACTAATTCACATACTTGATAACAGTAACAATGCAGCTAAAAATATACACACTGAATTTTTCTATAAGAATCTTTTGGCTATTCAGTCTGACAACAGAAAAACTTTTTATTAATGTTCTATATTACTATGACTGCTTCTATTTTCCATTCTTTAATGTACATGAAATCCAGAAGCAATCAATAAATCATAAAGAAAGTACTGTATGAGAGAAGGTAGGATATATAAATTTACTTCATTCTCATTTCCCCACTGTCTAAATTTCTACTTTCTCCAAAAAAAAATTAGTAAATTTAGTATGAAGATACTGTTACTAGCTGAGATATAAAACATTTTAAATTTATTGGTCCACAAAATACATGTGTGATGATGAAGTATTAAAAAATATAGGCAAGAGAAAATACCATGTAGTAAATAAGCATCATTTTGAACAGAGTTTGTTTACACTGAGTTTAACAAAGTAACACAACTATGGAAAATTAAAAGAAAATCTTGTTTTTACCTTATTGAACTTTGTTTCCCTTATGTTATTGATTTATGCTATCATTTAATGACTTGAAATTTTATATGAGATGTCAGAAAACTTACATGATACAGTTGTCAGTCATGAATTTGACAGGTGGCAGTATTGGTGTTCCAAGTGTGATTATATTTTCCATGTGATTAACTTATAAATTTTCTGTATAACTGATTTTTCAAACTAGTTTTTTACAAACCAGGTTCTGGAAGCTTATAGTTCAGATAAACTTTCTATTTTTTTCTGGCTCTTCATTTACAATATTGAGTGAATTTAAAGTTGGTAAAGGAAATAAGACAACCTTTTAAAACCACACAAAAAATCAGCACTTTCTGATATAATCATGAATAAAATTCCCTGATAAAAATTCATTGAAATTATTAATAATTGGCTAATGTACTTAAAGTGTTTTTGAGTGGATAGTTTGAAATTCCTGAATGACAGTTTAGACAAAGATTTACTACATAGGATATATGTTTGGGAACTAGCCTTTGATTGCCTGTTCCCTGAAATAACAAAGCCGGTTACCAAAGAACAATGGGAGCACAGAATATTGTTGACAGTGGAAACAAAACAGTATCATGAGATTTTCCACAGTACGGTGGAATGTTATCTAATGATAGACTTTCACACCATTCTTTCCTTGAACAAACACATCTGTGAGAAAGCTTAGAGTAGTAAATGCATATGCTAGAATTGTAAGGGTAAGTTTTATTTGGGCATTATCACTTTTAGATGAGATAACTTTTAAAAGTTTCTTAGATTAATTGTATAATTTTAGACCTAATGCAAACGTACACAATATTTAGTAGTTATGTTTATTAATCCATATATTCAGTAGTTTATTGCTTATTTCCTATGTATACCAGACTTTGCAGTGTAAATATGTACACAAAAAATGAATGAAAAGAGTTTATATTTTAAACTAATATATATTTTTATGTAGATCCAGTTGAGCATACTTGACTGCAGATTGGTTGTTTTCTTCAATCTATCAAAATGGAATGACTGCTTTGGTTAATAAGTATACCAACATTTCAAAATGTGTGTGTGTGTGTGAGAGAGAGAGAGAGAGGGAGAGAGACAGACAGACAGACAGACAGACAGACAGACAGAAAGAGACAGAGAGTGTATCAATGTGGAGCTCCGGCTATTCAGAAAACACATTATACTGATACAACTACCTTCAATCTTGTGGTTATCCTTTCACATCAGCAACTCTATACTGGAATTACAGGCATGCACCCATACATTTAGTACTCTTTTTTAAAAGATATATTGTTTCTACAGTCAATTCATGAAATATGCTTTCATATGTAGTATGTGAGAGATTGCTATGTTCAGAATCAGCTTTCTTATGCTCTGTTCATGTGTGTATTAATTTGTGTTTATGTTGCTTCCCTGAACATAAAATGATACAAGTATGAAAAATAGAGAACGACTGTCCAGAATTGGTTCTTTCTTTCTACCATGTTAGTCCTGGGGACCAACACAGGTCATTAAATGTGTCAGCAAGTGCCTTTAGCCAGTCTTTCATACACTTTTAAATGAAACTACTTAAGTTTTTGTTTGTATTACCTCTTTCTTCCTTTTTTTCAGACTTCAAAACATCTTTTATATTACTAACAAAATACTTTTTTATTCTTCTCTCATATATAACATCCCGACAGCAATTTCCTGTCCCTCTCCTCACCTCCTCTCTCCCAGATTCACTTCCTTCCTTCCACTTTCCTTCAGAAAAGAATGGCCTCCCAGAGACATTATCCAAACGCAGTAAAAAACAAACAAACACCCCCCCCCAAAAAAAAACTAACAAAAAACCCTACACTACTATAAAATCAGGCACATATCATCATATCAAGACTGAATATGGCCACCCATTACGGGGGAAATGGCCTACAAGTAGCCAAAAGAGTCAAGGACAACCCAGCTCCTTATTGTGTTTTACAAAAGATGAGAGGAAGGGGTACTTTGGTGGAGGCCAGGTATGGTATAGGGGAAGGGGGTGCCTCTGCAAGCCCATGCTGAGGCATACCTTTCCCCTCTGCGGTACCAACCACATGATGGTATAGTATAGAATAAAATTTATTCAGGGCATGGGGAGGGGTGTTGGAAGAAAGGGGGAGGAGAGGAGTAGAGAAGTAGAGGGTGGCCGTGAGTATGTGGAGAGTGTGGAGAGAGAGGAGGGAGGGGAAAGGGGAGAGAGATATTAAGGAGTCAAAGCAAGAGCAAAAGGACAAGTGAGGAGAGGGCAAGCAGCCCTTTTTATAGTAAGTCAGACATACCTGGTTGTTGCCAGGTAACTGTGTGGAGAGCCTAGACTAAATGCCAACACTCCCAATGTTATGATTTTCAAAAGAACACCAAGCTACTCAGTCATAACTTATATGTAGAGAACATCAATTGCACAGGCGCTAATATCAGCAATTAATAAATAGGACCTCATGAAAACGAAAAGCTTCTATACAGCAAAAGACACCAAAAATGGGAAAAACAGCAAACTACAGAATGAAAAAGATCTTTACCAACTCCACATTTGACAGAGGGCTAATATTGAATATATATAAGGAACTCAAACATTCAAATGATCCAGTTTAAAAATGGAGTATAGATCTAAAGAGAGAAGTCTCAGCAGAGGAATCTCAGATGGCTGGGAAACACTTAAAGAAGTGTTCAACATCCTTAGCCATGAGGGAAATGCAAATCAAAGTGACTTTGGGATTCCATCTTATACTTGTCAGAGTGGCTATGATCAAAAGGACAAGAGAGGGAGGAGGGGGCAAGCAGCCCCTTTTATAGCGGGCCAGGCTTACCTGGGTGTTGCTAGGTAATTGTGGAGAGGAGCATACCTGGTTGTTGCCAGGTAACTGTGGGGTGGAGTTAAGACAGAATGTTTACAACAGCTCAGGCTGGGATGCAAGGATGTGAAACAAGGGAATCACTCTTCCATTGCTGGTAGGAATGCAAAAGTGTACAACCACTTGGAAGGCAATATGGTATTTTTTCAGAAAATTATAAATCAATCTACCTCAAGACCCTACTATACCACTTCTGGATTACAAAAGGATGCCATACTCTACCAAGAATACTTACTTAACTATGTTCATAACATGTTATATTATTTATAATAAACTGAAACTGGATATTTAATTTTTTTTTACAAAAGACTCCCCCCAGGTTCCAGGGGATGATCTGGGAGAAGTTTGGGGAGGTAAAAGAATATTATCAAAGTATATTGTATGAAATTCTCAAATAATAGATAAAAACATAAAGTTTTTAGTAATATAATATATAATAAAATAAAAACATAAAGTATATATCTTTCCTCACATTTACTCATAGTATCCTTTTTTCAGGACTGCATTTCAGTGTCAAATTTGGATGTTAACATTTGTAGAGGCATAATACTGGATAACTGTGACACCACAAAGCCCAGTCTGCTGTCTCTGTAATGCAATAATTATCCTGAACATTGATACTGACATCTAGAGACCAGTGTGTCATTTTTCATTTCTATAAGTTTGTCATTTATATACACCAAACAATAGTATACATATTTTTTAGGGTTAGATATTTTTTACTTCATATAAATTCCTGGTGATTTCATACAGGTTTGTAACTTTATATTTCATATTGTGTAATGACTCATATTGAAACTGATCATCTACTGTGAGTCAGAGAGCTTTCTCTCTATTTGAATTTATTTCACATAAAATAGCTATAAACATTCATGTACAGAATTTTGTTTAGGCATACGTTTTCATTTATGTGTGGTAAATACTCAAAAATGTAGTTGATAGTCACATTGAAATATATTTTAAGATAGATAAGAAACAACCAAACACATCAGAGTAATTGAACAATCAATTTTACATTCTCGCCAGCAATCTGTGTGTGATCTAGTTTCTTAACTTCAAGGCTAGTATACAGTATAGTCAACTTTCCCTTAATTTTAACTATTTTAATATGTGTGTAGTAACATGTTCTTGAGAATCTAATTTGTATTTCCAAAATAATCTTATGGCATTGAACAGCTTTTTGTATGCTTACTTAGTATCAGATATAATTTTTGTTATACTTTCAAATTAATTGATAGTACTTCCACAAATTTATAGAATATGATATACCATGTTTGTAGATGGATTTTAGTTTATCAACATGATTACTCTGGCAAGGGATCACATTCAAAGACCTAGGGTTTTTGATCTGGCTGGAATACAGTCATGCCCTTAGTACACACCTTTAATCCTTCTAGCTAGAATACAGACACACCTTTAGTAACACCTTTAACCTCAAATAGTGAGGTCTAGTTGAGGAGTGCACCAATCAGAGAAAGATTTGACAGAATTGGTCAGAGGTAAGATATTCATAACTCTCATAAAGACAGCAAAGAGAGATGCTTAAGAGAAGTGCAGGGCTTGATACCCCAGTATAGGGAAATGCCAGGGCAAGAAGGCTGGAGTGAGTGCGCGGGGGAGCACTTTCATAAAAGTTGGGGTAGGGTGGATGGGATAGGGGGTTTTTAGAGGGAAAGAGGATAACATTTGAAATGTAAATAAATAAGATATTCAATAAAAGAAAAAAAAGAATAGATCTGGGAAGAGAGTTCAGTGCAGTTCAGTTGAATAAAGTTGAATTCAGTTGAGTTTGTGCAGTTCTGTTCAGTTTCATTTTGTTTGTGGAGTACAGAGGCAGTTTTTTTTTTCCAAGCAGATTCAGTCAGAAGCTAAGAGAATCCAATTTGGATCAATCATCTTGGAGAGGAGTTTCAGCGAGAAGATGAGTTGAACCAGCAAGCCAGAGTTCAGAAGGAACTAGAAAGGGTAAATTTATTCAGTAGTAAATGTTGAAGGCAGAAACATTCTCAGTCTACATTAGCAGATAGAGGCTAGAAGCTAAAGCCTACAGACGTCCAGGCTTGTACAAGATTAGATTGTATGGAGGTTAGAAGATTCCAGGCCTAGGCCTAGGGGTAGTTAGATAGAAACACTCTGGGCTCAGCCCAAGCCATGTACTCACACAGCTTGGGTACTGCTCTCATCTCACCCCCTCATCAAGGAAATGAATGCGACATTTACAATTTCAATAGAAGTATACAATGTGTAATGATTAGATAAATGCATTTGGCTCATATATCATCTTATATGTTGTTTGTGTTATAAATATTTTAAAATTTCCATATTCACTTTACTCAAATCAATGGGTGTCAGTAGTAGTTAACCTCTATCTTAGAATATCAGAGGCTTTCTCTCTCATTCAACTGTTTCTTTGTACATGTTATCAATTATTTTGCATATTTCATGTTTGTATGATTTGAAGGATCCTATAAATACTGGTTTATTTTCTAATTGCATAAGGTGAACTTCATCTTCCAGACAAAAGTTAGTGTATGTAATATATATATATATATATATATATATATATATATATATATGTGTGTGTGTGTGTGTGTGTGTGTGTGTGTGTGTGTGTGTGTGGTGTGTGTGTGTATTCTTATACATATATATTTTTTTTCTTCACATCCACTGAGAATCTCTTATTGTCAAATATTATATCATGAACTCTTCCAATATCCTAAATAATTTGTTGATGAAGTTTTTTTAACTTTAAAAGAAGACAGCTTTATTTCTTGATGGTACACATATATTTATGTTTAATATGTTTATTTGGTCATTGTTCTGTGTCATGTGAATTGTGATGATGATTAAAAACTTAACTCGATTCTGTACTGAGCTTCAGTCAGCTAGGTTTCCTTTGATACTATATACATGTAAGTTTATTAAACTATCATTTAAAAAGTTTAAGAGAAATCTCATCTTCCTCTTTCAATCTGAAAAGTCCTGGAAGATGAAAAGTTTTGTTATTGTTGCTGCTGTTGCTGTTTTTGTTCCTACTGCTTTGTTTTGTTTTCTCATCATCATTGTCAGTTATTTGTTAGTTTCCTCTGATATATCAAATTTTTGTTTTGTTGTGGTTTTTTTTTTTTTTTTTTTTTTTTTTTTTTTGTTTGTTTGTTTTTCGAGACAGGGTTTCTCTGTGTAGCCCTGGTTCTCCTGCAACTCACTCTGTAGACCAGGCTGCCCTCGAACTCAGAAATCCGCCTGCCTCTGTCTCCCAAGTGCCGGGATTAAAGGCATGTGCCACCACAGCCTGGCTGTTGTTGATTTTTTATATTTAATTTTATGTATTCTTCTTTCATGCAATATCCAGCTCAACCAAAACCTCTTCTCCCTATACCTCCCTCCCCTCTCCTCCAGATCCACTTCTCCTTTCTTTCTGCTCAGAAAAGAGCAGGCCTTTCAGTGATATCCACAGAAATCATCATAACAAAATGCAATAAAACTAGGCACAAAATCTCGTATCAAGGAGAAAAAAAGCTCCCAAGAGCAGGTAAAAGAGTATAGATACCCCACTCCCATTGTTAGGAATGTAACAAAAACCTAAAGAACTGCAGTTTGTATGCCTGATGCAGACCTATGCAGGTTCTATGGTTGCAGCATCAGTCTTTGTGAGCACTGCTTAGTTCATTCTGTGGACTGTGTACTCTTGGTGTCTTTGTCCCCTCTGGCTCCTAAAGTCTTTTCTCCTCATCTTCTGCAGAGTTCCCGAGCTACACCTAATGTTTAGCTGTGGCTCTCTGTATCTGCTCCTATCAGCTGGTAGAGGAAGCCTCTCTGATGAAAATTGGGCTAAGCACTGATCTATGAGTATAGGAAAATATCGTTAGGAATCATTTGATTGATTTTTTTTGTTTTTGCTAGCCGTGTTTGATATTGAATACAGAACAATTCTCTATGTTCAGTATCCTATTACTCTTTCTGGTACAATGTTCACAAATGTTTTCTCCTATTGAGTGTCTTTCTCCCATCAGCATTTCCCATGGACGTTTGTCATGTGTAGTTTTTATTTGTTTGTTTGAGAGATAGCCTTATAATTTGCCCAAGGTAGATTAGAACTCATTTTGCAGCCCACATTGGTTTAAAAAATCCCATCAATCCTTCTGTCTTGGCTGTGCATATGCTTGGATTTTGTGCATAACACACCAGGCATAGCTTGTCATGAAAATTTTTTATTTTTTATTTTTTGAGAATCTATACATTGGGTACTGCATCTACATCACTCCTCTCTCCCATTTCTTTTATGGCCAATCTCCCCCCTCCCAAATTCATGACCTCTTATTCCCTAATTATTAATGTTTTACACAAACACAATGTATATTCTACCTACTGAGTCCTTTTAGTGTTGCTCATATATACACATAACAAGGGCTAAACACTTGGAATGGATACTCTCTGTGGCAGCTTGTCTGTGGATCAAACAAATTAACAATATTTTCCTATACTCATAGATCAGTGCCTAGCCCAATTTTGGCTCTTTATCTAAGTGGTAAACTTAGTTAAATTTCTCTCATCCATGTTGGCATATCTGCTGGTGTCATTATGCCAGTATTATTCAACTATCCACATTGTTGTGATGTGATGGGTTCATCACATGTTCATCACTCTGTCATCTCTAAGGGACTATTCAGTAGGCTTTCTGGTTCTCTGGCTCTTATAATCATTTCATCCCTGGTCCTTGATTTTTCCCTGAGTCTTAGTTATAAAAGTTGCATTACAAATGTGTCAGTTAAAGTTGGGCATTTCACAATCACTTATTTTATACATGTTGACCAATTGTGGATCTCTTCAATGTTTTCATCTGTTGCAAGAAAGAGGACCTTGATGAAAAGTGAAAAGTCCATGTATCTGTCAGTATAAAGATGAGTAGAATACATTAGAAATTGCATTAATTTAGAATAATGTCAATAATAGGTTCTTTTCAGGGTCCTATAACAGCTTTGATCTGAGTAGCTGGATACATTTTCAACACTAGGTGGACATGGTTTACCTCTCATTGGGTTGTCTTAAGTCCTATTAAACAAGTGTATTAACATAATGGTGATTTCTACAGGTGCATAAACTGCCTTGAAATAGAAACTGGTTTGATTTCAAAAGTTCTATATTGTTCCTGGACATATACTTATCTCTCTATGCTTCTTGCATGCCATGCTGTAAACTGCTTTCCTTTATGATGCTCTTTCTCAGCATATATCACTGTTTTTTATTTAATTGGTGCTTCAAATGTGTATTTGATTCTTTGTCTCTCATTCAACTTTTTGTTGGTGGGTTGCTATATTACAAATATTTTTTTCTTATTATTGTTTCTACAAGCTACCATGAGGGTCATTATTGATCTACTTTTTCCTTTTTCTTTTCTTTTTTTTTTTTTTGTTGTTGTTGTTTTTGTTTTTTTGAGACAGGGTTTCTCCATATAGTCCCAGTTGTCCTGTAACTCACTCTGTAGACCAGGCTGGCCTCGAACTCAAAAATCTGCCTGCCTCTCTCTCCCAAATGCTGGGATTAAAGGCGTGCACCACCCCTGCCCGGCTGATCTACTTTTAATCATATGACTTTCTTAAACTTCTTTTGTAAGTCTAGTTTGATGAACAAAAATTCTCATAATTTCTGTGTGTCTGGAAAGATCTTTAATTTCAAATTAAATTATATAAAACAGCCTTGCTGTCTATAGTAATTTTAGTTGTCATCCAAAGAACACCCCAAACACTCTTAAGGGGCAGGCCCACTAACTTGCTCCAAGATGATAGCTTTGTCTCAGCTCAAGTTGGGCTGTAGAAAGACTGCTGGGGGAAAGAGATAAATTCTCAAAGACAATATTCCTCAGGAACCTGTGAAACAGGTTTCCTGACTGCCAAAAGAAGTCATTTCAATTATCCTCCCTTGCCTCTGGTGAGTTACATATCAAAACCCAAAGCTAACCACCAGACCTTATGAGTCCCTAATCACATTATCCTGTTATGCAAATCAAAGTTTTCCCATCACCTTCCTGGCCCTTGTTACCTCTCTCTTTCTCTACCCTAAAGTCCCAGGCTGTTTTACTTCCCGAGCTTATCTCCAATCAGTTACTCATCCTTCTTAAAACCAGCATGATTTTTCCACACTCCTTCTCTAGCCATGGCATGGCTAGTTCTACTTCTCTGTGCTCTGGACTCATCCTGATTCCTCTAGCTGTGCTCTTTCTCTTATCCACAATAAAAACTCTCTCAAATCATAGATGACAATTCCCATGGCTCTTTTACTGTGCCCTGGATTACAATGAATGACTTATTTCCTGTCAAAATTTGATATTCACCATTTTGTGTCTTTGTAGGTATGGAGTGAGTACTCAGAAATGTTTATTTAGGTAACTGAGTTACCTTTAAATGCCGATTTAAAAATTTATTGTGTGTTCTATACTTTAAAGTCATTGAGTATAGTGTCTTGTGATCAGGATAAAAACCTAGTTATATCTACTTGTGCTTTTATAGGGCTTCCTTGATCTGGATATAGACTTTTCCGCAGATAATGTAAAAATCTGTTATTATTACTTAAAATAGTTTTCTGTGCTCTTAATTTTGATCTCTTAATGGTGTCCCTAAATTTATGTATACTCCAATTGAAGTATTTATAAAAAGATAAAGAGATAAAGAGAATATGTTCTGTGGGTGTGTGGAGAGGTATGGGGGAAGGGGATGTCGCAGCAGGCCCATGCAGAGGCATCTCTTCCCCCACTCCCCCTGAAGGACCAGTCACACACCGGTATAGTATAGAATAGTTTATTGAGGGCATGGGGAGGAGTGCCAGGAGGGTAGTAGAGGCAGAGAGAGAGAGAGAGAGAGAGAGAGAGAGAGAGAGAGTAGAGAAGTAGAGGCTAGCCATGACCACATGGAAAGAGGAGGAGAAATGGGGGAGGGGCAAGGGGACAGAGAGAAGCTGAGGGAACAGATCAAGATAGTAAGTGATTAAGAGAGAGAGGAGGGGGCAAGCAGCTCCTTTTATAGTGGGCCAGGCCTACCTGGCTGTTGCCAGGTAACAGTGGGGAGGAGCATACCTGGCTGTTGCCAGGTACCTGTGGAGGTGGAGTTTAGACAGAATACTAACATTCTCCCGTTTTGATTTAAATAAAAAAGAAAAATTAGAAAGAGATGACAGCGAAGCAGGAATAGGATTGCCGTTGTGATATCTAGCTACTTCTTGCTATCATTGGGGGGTGACGTGTCTCTAGAGGAACCTAGAAGAATGGGTATGGGGGATGTTTGTCCAGACTTAAGAGAGTTGGCTGTTTCCTGCTGTCCAGGGTCTGTGGAGCCATCTGAGGATAGGTCAGAAGGAACAGGTCCAGTAGAAGCAGCTGTGTGTGTGACAGGAGATGGAGCATCTGGAGGTTGCTTCTCTGGAGCTGTTCTGCATGTGCCTGGACTTGACAAGACATAGGGAATAAGATTAAGTACATTTGAGAGAAAGAAAATTATTCTAAGATGTATATTTGAAACTCAGAGGGAACCTACCCTTTGGAATAGGTAGTAAGTGGGAACTTTAGGCAGATGTACTTATCTGGATGGAGTCTATTTGGTCCATGAGAGGTAGATCTCAGTGGGTTTCCTGTAGTTTATAAGTTTACAAAAGAGATGACAGCATGAGTTACCAACAGGAGCAGTCTTTAAGAGAAGCTTTTGCTGAATCGTATAGTAGAATGTTTTATTAGAGGGAGGCAAGTTTATAAAAACTCAGATAATATTAG
Organism: Arvicanthis niloticus; assembly: GCF_011762505.2. Lineage (NCBI taxonomy): Eukaryota > Metazoa > Chordata > Mammalia > Rodentia > Muridae > Arvicanthis > Arvicanthis niloticus. The sequence continues at coordinate 65,958,380 of NC_047679.1, forward strand.
GACAGTGGCATAGCAAGAAGATGAAATATGAAGCATTTAATTGATGGCAACTGAGTTTAGGTAATGAAGTAACAGATAATATCTCTGAAAGCCTAGCTGTCAATGTAGTCAGAAGTCTGAGAAAGAGTAAAGAATAATCTACCAGTTATATATTATTTTAAAAAATGACAGAGTCCACTAGCCAACAGTTCCCATGAGCTCCACAGTCTCTTAGGCAAAATCAATTTGGCTTATTTTTCCCTTTATTTTTATCCAAATATGATGTTTTGAAAGACTTGTTTTCATGATCTCATACTCTTTCTTCCACATTATCTATTTGTTTTTTGAGGCTTTTTTCTAAACTTTTGTCTTATTTATTGGCTGCTTCATTTCTTTTTTTTTCTCAAAATACTTTATTTATCAGTATTTGTATATGCATATATACTTATACATGTATACATATATACATATATATATAAACAATAATTAAATAAGATGTATTTGAAAAGTATGGGGGGTTGGGAAGAGTGGGAGGAAGGAGAGAAAGGGAAAAATTATGTAAATGTGCTCATATATGAAATTCTCAAAAAGGAATCCAGTTTTTTACAATGTTCAACAGATTAACTAGCATTTTACAATATGAAAATAAATATGACCTATAATTATGTTGAAGGACATTTTAACTCACTACAAACTTTGAAGTTTAAAATGAAATCAATAAAAATTATTTTACCCAGCATACTAACAAAAACCACAATAACATTTTACAATTCAAAGTATTTCTGAGAACAAGAACATGGATTGTCAGAAGCTAAGTCAGCAGAGCCAGGGGTCACTGTGTGTTATTTCTTTTTTTATTATTATTATCAGATCATAATTTTTACTTTTTAACACAGGAGTTATAAACACGAAAATGCAGTATGTGGGGACGGGGATGACACAGGAACATAGGTGTTCAGGGGGAATACAAATATCTGTCAGAACAGGGTATCAGCTGGGTGAAGGTTCAAGGGTCAGGTCACTATGACTCTCCCTATGATTCACTTGTCCTTATCTAAGTTGGTACTATCTGCCAAGGCTGCCTATTTACAAGGTCTATGACTACTCAGGCTGGTAGATTTCAAAAAAAAGCTGCCTGTTTACAATAGTTTATAGCTATCTGTTTCTGTGTTTTTCCATAGAGGCCAAAGACTTTGTGTTAGCAGGCATGTATGTCAGGCCTATTGCTGATTTTAGGCTTATGTCTGATTTTAGGCCTTCAGTGTATAAGCAGGGCTGTCCCTGACATCTACTCCCTTCTCCAAGTATAGAAAGGCTATGGCAATTCTAATCTTGCCAAGGTGGGGATAGAAGCCTGACCTGCAGTAATTAAAAGGGACCTTGTAATGGCTCCAGTCCTCTTGTCATTGTCCAGTGAGGCATGAGAGCCATACCCGTCCAGATGTCTTTTTCCTGGAGAGGAGATACATTTGACATCAACCCTTATGCAATCAGGCTTGTTCCTCAGGGAACCCAGAAACATATTTTTAACTTTTATTTATATTCCCTTGCAGTGCTTAGCCTCGCAGCCTAAGCAAGAATTCAGATCGCCAGACAGAGGGGGTTCTGGGTGGCCCCTCTCTGCTTGGTCTAGGGGCAGAAGTCCCCTCTTTTAGGTTGGGTGGAGATAGGACTTGGGAGCACCCTGGATAGAGTAACAACCTCATCTAGAGTCTCCTGGTCCTCCATAGCTAACTTATGATAATGTATCTGAATAGATTTTGCTATCAGATTTTTTATCTGTTATTTGACTACTTCATTTCTAAAGTTGTTGATTGATTCATTTCCACAATATATCGTAACTAATTTTCTTTCCAAACATTTTATTTTTTTAATTTAATATAACTCTGAGTATTCTCTTAAATTTTATTTTGCTGTTTTTATTTTTAAAAGTCATTCTTTGACTTCTATATCAAATATTTCCATTTGTAATCTATTATTAAAATGTATGTTTAAAACTATTATATTACATTTAAAATATTTTATGTTCTAGTACAGAAAGCTGTATATTAGTGTGAAGAATATTTTTATGAAACCAAGAAAATTGTTTTAGTAAGCAGTTTTCTCCTTAAGAACAGTTTTAGGCTTTTTCTCCTTAAGAACAGTCTTAAAGTATCAATATATATATATATATGTTCTCCCTATGGCTTCTTTTGAAAATAATGAGTTTGGTATAGTACACACCAAATCAGAGTCATAGAATCCCCCCCCCCCCCCGCATGAATATTATAGAGTGGAAATATCCTACCACTACAGCCTGGTATGATGTTGATAGTAAAACATGGAGAGTCAGTTCTCTGTGATGATTCTACTTAGGGATAGTAAGGTCTTGTATTTTAGTGGATAACATAACATTACCACTTTATTATTCTAGCATTATTCCAGATATCTATCCTCTTTTAGATTTACTTTTTATGTAGGTATGTGTGTATCTTCATGGGGGTGCAGGTGTTTCTGGTAAATGAACAAATATATTGGATCCCCTGGAAGTGTAATTGAATTTAGAGAGTTGCAACTTTATTATTTTCTCGTGTATACAAAGGATAACTTCTACTGTTAAAAAAGAATGAAAATATGAAAAATATCAAAGTTACAAATCATATGCATAGACTTGATCAATAACAATATTCTTTACAGTTCACTTATATAATTTTATTCTGAGAATACAAATATCTTAGTTAGGGTTTCCATTGCTGTGAAGACACACCATGGTCAAGGCAGTTATTAGAAGGGCAAGCATTTAATTTGGGATGGCTCACAGTTTTAGAGGTTCAGTCCATTATTTTCATCATGAAAGAAGCATGGCAACATGGAGGCAAATATGGGGTTGGAGGAACCAAAAGTTATACACCTTGATCAAAAGGTAGCCAGAAGAAGACGCACTTCCACACTGGGCAGAGCCTGGGTGTAGGGATCTGAAAGCCACTCCTACAGTGACACACTTCATTAAACAAGGCTACACTTCCTCCAATATGGCCACACCTTCTAATTGTGTCCTTTCCCATGGACCAAGCATATCCAGGGCACCACAACAAATATGTTTGAATAATTGCCTTAAATACTATTTGTGTTCTAGATAAAGAATAACAAGCTTTGTCTTCATTCCTATTCATAAAATGCTGTTATTTATAGTGCTATGCATTACACACAGGTAATTTCCATCTTACATATTAGCTATGAACAAAATGTCAACCTCTAAAATTCAGTTTCTCAGAATTAAATAATAGCTTCTAGATAATTTGTGTTGACAATTAGGATGATAAGATATTTTACATTTTCTTTCCTGGCAGAGAAAAAAATAAATGATGATATTATCATGTTTCATTACCCTTAAGAAATATATTGAATTGAGGCATTTTCTGGGTAAATGGGCACAAAGAATGAGAATAAAATATTATAAATATTCAATTTATTCATTCGACCTTAATACTGCATGAATATTTACATCATGATTCCACTTGAATTTTAGAGTGCCATTGAAATCTAAGACAAACATCAATCAAGCTATATACTTAAGTTGCTTCAAATGTCTAATATAGATCAATGGGCTTCAGGTGCTAATGCATGTCATCTGCATGGACCAATTTATATTTACATCTTATTATCAATATATTTTAAATTTATTCTTCTATTTTTATTGAGAAAAAAATCTACTATTAACAGAAGTAGTAGCCTGACACACTATACTTAGCTGCATTGGTAACAACTGCTTTATAGAAGATCAAGCTTTTGAAAACTTTAAAAATAGAAAAACATAGTCTAAAAAGATGTAAAAGATCCTATAATGAAAACAACATTTACATTCTTTGTAATCAGATGTTAGCATTCAAGAACAGTACAAGGTCATAGTTGCATATTTTAATTATAGAATGTAGCAAGTGATGGTAAGTAGGTATGTTAATATTTTATTCAGTATCTCAAGACTTTTATTTGATTGTTTTTCAAGCATGCATCAGTTAATTATCTATTAAGCACCAATTATTGCATATAACTTTAGCAAGTTAAATGGATTCAAAAGATAGTGGCTAGCCTTAACAATGAGAATTGTCATTCTAAAGAGAATAAACACTTCTCATCTATTTTGAATTTAAAAATGTGTTTCTGTGTGTGTATGTCTTTGTATGTGTATTTTAAGCCTCTCTCATGCTATAAAATTTTTCATTGGAATTTTTATATCATTTAAGAGAAATAAGTTCATTTGAAAACTATGGGAAACTAATACTTTTAGTGTGTCTCAGCAGGTATTTTTGAGATTCTATCTTAGCCTATTAGGTTACTATAACAAATTACCATAAACTCAGTGTTTTAAAAACAATACAAAGTTATTTCTCGCAGTCTCAAGAGCAGACACATCATGATTACATTAGCCTCAGGTTAGGTGCAAGCTCAAATAGTGCTTTCAAGTTTATTGAAAGCATGTTCTTCCAGTCTGGGCCCAAACACTGAGCAAATCCCAGGTGGCAGCTCTGCACCCACCCAATCTCACAGAACCCAGAGGAAGCAGGGCTCCCAGGAGTTCTAACCCAGACAATATCTTAGGTAAGGAATCAGCAACACCTGTCCAAACAGGGATTAACTGAGACCCATTGGGACCCAGAAATTCACTCCTGGCCTGGAGCACTAGTTCCTTCCAGTCCAGGCCAGAGCACTAAGCAGATCTTGGGCCTCAGCTCTAACCCCTGTAGCAACACACACTCTACACAGTTCTGACACATCCAAGATAATAAGAAACACAGGCTCCATGCTGAGACAAGGCAGGTAGCACTTAGTAGATCCAGATGGCAAAAGGCAAGTGCAAGAACATAAACATCAACAACCCAGGGTACTTGGCATCATCAGAACCTAGTTCTCCCACACTAGAAATTCCTGAATTCTCCATATCACCAGGAAAGCAAGATTCAGATTTAAAATTACTTCTAATGATAGTGATAGAGGACTTTAGGAAGGACATAAATAACACTCTCAAAGAAATTGAGAACACAGGTAAACAAGCAGAAGCCCGAAAAGAGGAAACACAAGAATCCCTTAATGAATTACAGGAGAACACAACCAAACAGGTGAAGGAATTGAACAAAACCATCCAGTACATAAAAATCGAAGTAGAAACAATAAAGAAATCACAAAGGGAAACTCCCCTCGAGATAGAAAACCTAGGAAAGAGATAAGGAACTATTGATGCAAGCATCACCAAGAGAATACAAGTGACAGAAGACAGAATCTAAGGTGCAGAAGATACCATAGAAAATATTGACACAACTGTCAAGGAAAACACAAAATGCAAAAAGTTCTTAACACAAAACATCGAGGAAATCCAGGATACATTGAAAAGACCAAACCTAAGGATAACAGCTATAGAAGAGAGTGAAGATTCCCAACTTAAAGGGCCAATAAATACCTTCAACAAAATTATAAGAAGAAATCTTCCCTAATCTAAAGAATGAAATGCCCATAAACACACAAGAAGCCTACAGAACTCCAAATAGATTAGACCAGAAAAGAAATACCTCCTGTCACATAATAATCAAAACACCAAATGCATAAAGCAAAGAAAGAATATTAAATGCAGTAAGGGAAAAATGCCAAGTAACGTATAAAGGCAGACCTATCAGAATTACACCAGACTTCTCACCAGATACTAGATACAGATACAGCTAGAAGATGCTGGACAGGTGTCATACAGACCCTAAGAGAACACCAATGCCAGCCCAGGCTACTATACTCAGTAAACGTCTCAATTACCATAGATGGAGAAACCAAGATATTCCACAACAAAAACAAATTTAAATAGTGTCTTTCCATAAACCCAGCACAACAAAGGATAATTGCAGGAAAACTCTAATACAAGGATGGAAATTATACCCTAGAAAGAGCAAGAAAGAAACCTCTTCCAACAAATCCAAAAGAAGATAGCCATACAAACAATGCTACTGCTAATAACAAAAATAACAGGAAGCAACAATCTCCTCGTCTTAATATCTCTTAACATCAATGGACTCAATTCCCCTATAAAAAAGACATAGGCTAATTGACTGGATACTAAACAGGACCCAGCATTTTGCTGCATACAAGAAATCCACCTCAGTGACAAAGGCAGACACTACCTTTGAGTAAATTAACAGGCTGGCAAGCCAAGAACAGGTAAGATTCTGCACAGAGCCTTACCAATCTAAGACAGAAGTGCATTGCCTTTGATAATGCATATTCCATGATGGGTAAGGAAGGCTTTCTTGTCAAAAAGACCTAAGACAGGCTTATTCTTGTTAATGATATAAAAAGGGGGGAAAGGTAGAGAGCCTTTGCGGCTGCTTGGCAAGAAGCTGATATGAGCCAAGGATAAGAAAAGAGAATGTATGGCAGGAATATGACATTGGCCAAGGACAAAGAAGGAGGCTTCAAGCAGGAATCTGAAATTAGGCTAGAACAAAGAAGTAATTTCAGGTAGGAATCTAAATTGAAGGCTAAAACAAAAAAAGTAATCTCAGGCAGGAATCTAAATTTTAGGCAATAACATGGAAGTAAGCTTCAGACATAAAACTGACTTTGGGCTAGCATAGAGAAGTAGGCTCAGATACTTTGGTCATCCTGATATGCCTTTAGAAACAGTGATCATGGGAGTGTTCATGTAACTGGGCTTAATGCCTTGCTTTTTCTTTGACTATTTGTATTTATTTTATTGCTTGTTCTTCAACTATTTGCATCTATTGTATTGCTAGACCCTCAACCTAAGACTGCATGTAATCAAATTACATGCATGTAACTAAAATGTTATAAAAGCATAAAGGAAGAGATGGTATAGTGTAGGGGGTTCTAGGGAGGGGAAATGGGGAAAGATGATGACATCTGTATTGTAAATAAATAAAATATCCAATAAAAAATTAAAAAAAAAAAAAAGAAAGCATGTGCTTGTGTCTTCACATGGCAGAATGAATGAGTCTTTTTCTGGCAAAAGGTAGTAAGGCATTAACTCTATCAATGAAGCATCCATCTACCTAATCACCCCAGAAAGGCTCTAAATTCTATCACTATCATTTTGGTGATTAGAATTTCCTGTATAGTGTTTGGGTTTATACCAGCATTCAAAACATTTCACCATAGCAGACAAAAATGCTTTATTTGAGACAGTAGTAAGACCTATGCTTGTCATCATAGACCACAATAGGGCAGTTCTTAATGAATTAGGAGAGTATGATCAATTCATTCCACCAAATCCCAGTTACTTCATATAGTGCTACCCATTATACTAGCAATCAAGAACCAATATTCACTCTTAGAAATGCTACTTTTGATCACCATTGACTGCATTAAATATATTTTTTTCTAAAATAAACTTGTAATAAAATGTATGCTAATTGTGCTTAAATTATCAAGAAAGATTATTAATACACAGCTACTTTTAAAGATAATGTATTGGGAGCTGGAGAGCTATTTCAGTGATTAAGAAACCACATTATTTTTGTGGAGAACCTTAATTTGTGTTCCACTACCATATAAATCAGCCTACAATTGCCTATAACTTCAACTTCAATTGTATCCAATGCATCTGGCCTCTGCAGACTCCTACACACACACACACACACACACACACACACACACACACACACGCCAAAATGCCATTAAAATGAGTGAATTTAAAAGAGAAATGTTATTTAAGTGCTATTCATGAAATTATTTGTACTATATTTTGTGGTTCTAGTATTTCTTTATAAAAGTTTTGTAGACACATGAAAGCTAAAAGCAGTATCTGTATAATGATTTTTCAAACCTACTTTGACTTAGTATTTTCATCAGGATATCTAGGAGAAATTATTGCATGTTAAATACTTCTTAAGCTATTAACTTATATTGTCACATTCAAGAATACATGTATGAAATGTCATAATGAAAACTATTATTTGTACACTAATTTCAAAATGAAAAAATATATTCTTAGGAAGAAAATCTACCCATATTAGCTTCATTTTCTTCAATTTTACCCATTGAAAATTCAATTCCAGCATATACTATAAATTTTCTGAGTTGTGATTGTTTAATATATAATAATTAAATGTAGACCTAGTATATGTAGTTACATACTTGCAGCTCAAAAAGAAACTGAAACAAGACATATTTTTTCACATTTATGATATCATTTTCCAAAACTGCCATCAGGATTTTCTACAGCTTGTTTTTCCTTCAAGGCAGATCAATAATTTATAATATAATGTGTTCTGCAATCATACAATGTTTTGTTTTCTCTTCTAATTTTAAAGCCTAGGGTAAAATGTGTCATTAAATTTATTTTAAAACAAACCCAGAAAAGGAATTTTAGCTTTTTTGCCACTAAATTTAACCATTTGCATAATAGAGAACTTGTTTATCATATAAATTCAGTTTTTAATCCATTAATTTCCAGATATTCTCAAATCATCAAATTCCAACAACTGATGTATTAGTTAGTTCTTTGTTCGTGTGATAAATTGCTATGGCCAAAAGCAACTTTAGAAAGATTTATAATTCCAGAGTGATAAAGTCTCAGGGTGAGGAAGTCATGGCATAGTGATAGGATCCAGTATTTATCTTTATCTGATCGCATTTTATCTGTCATACATGAAGGAGAGAGAGAGAGAGGGAGGGAGAGAAAGAAAGACAGAGAGAGAGACAGACAGAGGGAGAGACAGAAACAGAGACACAGACAGAGACAGAGAGACAGAGGTAGAGATAGGCAGAAGCAGAGACAGACAAGAGTCAGAGACAGAGACAGAGACAAAGACAGGCACAGAGACAGAGACAGGTAGACATATATACACACACACAAACACACACTCTCACACAAACACACACACAGAGAGACAGAGACAGAGAGAGAGAGAGACAGAGAGAGAGACAGAGAGAGACAGAGAGAGAGAGAGGCTATAAAGTCTCACAAACTGCCACAATGATGATATATTTCTTGTAGCAAGGCTCCACTTCCTAAAAATTCCATTACCTTCTCAAATAGTGTCACAAACTGGGGACCAAGTAAGTGTTCAAATAGATGAACATATAGGGGACATTTCTCATTTAAACCACCATATGTGCTTACTCTATTTCCTTGCGTTTTCTCATATTCTATCTATAAATGAGATTTCACAGTATTTGCTTTTCAGTTTCCAGCTTTTTGCATTTGGTACAGTGTCCTTCAGTTCATCCGTATTGTCTCAAATGACAGGATTTTCTTATTTCTATGACTAAATAATATTCTACTTAGTCTATACACATATTCAAGCACATATATGATATATTTTAATTTCATGGAAATCAAAATCATATAATATTGGTAGAAGAAATGAGTACATATACCAAGGTAAAAAATCTCCAGATAAATTCATTTCATATGGAATAAACTAAACTTTTTTGATAATAATAAAATGCACATAAAGACAAAGAAACCTTTTATTAATAAACATTATTGGGCACCTGGATCCGAATATGCAAAATAATGAGATCTAATCCTTGTCTTATGCAATAAACTAATATCATGTCAAAATGCATTACTATGTAAAGCATTTCATTTCCAAATAGTAAATCTCTTAGAGAAAATGTAGAAGAATGTGATAGCTTGTATATGCTCAGCCCAGGAAGTGGCACTGTTAAAAGGTGTGGCCCTGTTGAAGCAGGTGTGGCCTTGTTGGAGTAGGCTTGGCACTGTGGGTGTGGGCTTACTATACTCACCCTATCTGCCTGGAAGTCAGTATTCTGCTAGACCCCTTCAGATGGAGATGTAAAACTATCAGCTCCTCCTGCACCATGCCTGCTTGGACAATGCCATGTCCCTGCCTTGATGATAATAGACTGAACCTCTGAACCTGTAAGCCAGCCCCAATTAAATATCCTTATAAGAGTTACCTTGGTAATAGTGTCTGTTCACAGCAGTAAACCCTTAACTAACACAGAGAGTAAAGGTTCACTGATATTAATCTTAAAATTTTTAATATGATAATCATTTGAATAAGCTCAAATGACAAAAGCAAAATCACAGTTGGTGTCATAGTAAATTAAGCCTTTCTCTAGAGCTTAAGAAATGATAAGAAAAATTAAATAGAGCCTACTAATGAGAAAAATATTTTCCAACATATATAAGAAAATAAGTTAATATTCAAAATTCATGAGTAACCCACACAAATCAATAGAAAATTTAAAACTTGAATAAGTTCAAGGCAAATGTACTGAAATAAACACTGTGAAGAAGACATTAAAATGGCCTCCTATGATCAATATCACCAGACATGAATATTGAAATCATGAAATTCAATGTTATATTTCTGAGAATGGCTATCATAGAAATAAAAAACCTTATGTGATAATATTATTAAATGCATTACACATTGTGATTATTTGCTATAGGTATCAACTGCAAAATGAGTATCAGAACTAAATTAATTAAAATTCTGATTACCATCTATGCTGTAAAATTGAACACCAAGACTTCTTCAGAAATGTTGAAAGATACCACCTGCTGGTAGTAGTATAAATTCATCAACCATTATGCAAATAGTATGTAAATTTCCCAAAGGGCTAAAAATAAAACTATGCTATAATTCATCAGTATTCTAGTTACACTTCTAAAAAAATAAAATCACTATTCTAAAAAGATACCTGATTCAGCAGCAAACCACTTCTTTCAGATATTATTTAAGCTAAACTTTGTGCTTTCAGTTGTCAAAGAAATAAAAATCTTCTCAATATTATCTCATTTCAAAATAGAGATAATAGAAAAATATAAAAGCTAAATTTATTGATAAAGGTATAGAAAAAGAGGCTCCAGATGGATTTCATTTTCACTGAATTATAAGGGAATTGTCAGCCATCATGAGAGAAGCTTCCTCTTGCAATAGGTGGAAACTTGAATACAGAGACCCACAATGAGGCATTATGCAGAGAGTAAGAGATCTTGGAACATTCATCCCTATCCAAGATGTCTCCATCAAATCTTTCCCCTCAAGACTCAGGGAACTCTCAGAAGAGGAAGAGAAAATGAGTGTAAGAGTCAGCGGGGGATGGAGAATACCAAGGAAACAATGCTTCTCAGGCAAAACAGAGCACACACACATATATATATATATATATATATATATATATATATATATATATATATATATATATATCATGAAGACTGTATCAGCATGTACAGGCCCTGCACGGATCTGCACCAGACACGGTCCTAGGGCTGAAGGGCTGAGGCCAGTAGACACTGGCCCCCATTCCTATCCTAGAAGCCTAACTCCATTTGATAACCACTTGCAAATGAAAAATTAGTTTTCTTCAAGGGAGTCTCATTGGGCAAACAAAGTATTCTTAAGTGTAGGTCCCATGCTCAGCAGTAGATGGTCAATAGAAAACAAACAATCTCAATAGCATCTTTGGTGGTTTTTGTCTAATGATAATGTGTCCAGACATTACTTAAAAAACACACACACAAATATACATATATACACGTACATATACATATGTATGTTTTCTGTTTTGTGCTTTTGATGTGATTCCTACTTGTATAAAGAGATAACTGACTTGAACCATGTATTCAGTGAATATTATCCACAGTAACTAAGACATTAAAATAATGTAGGTATTCTATGATTGATGAATTAGTGAATTGCAAGATTAAAAATATATTTATTTTTTATATTTTATAATGTAGTACAATACATGTTTCTCTAAAAAATTACCAATGATTGAACTATTTTGTAGAAAAGATGATTATCTAGTTTATCTAGTTTCAAACATGCAAGTTGAAGATCAGTGGTTTCATACCCTTGGCTTCTGCTTAGAGTCACCTTAGTCTGTATCACAACTTGGTAGAGTAAGGGGGGAAAATGGCTATGGGCAGAAGGTACCCAGTATGAATATATGAGTTGGTTATATTTCTAGCAATATAACCTTTTCTTTGAAAAGGGCAATACCTCTAACACCTACATTTTTGTGGACATAGTTTGATTATGCTTCTTATAGCTCAAAACTGCAAAATGGAAAAAAAAGAATGTTAATACTGGAATTTTGTGGGGCACAGCCAAATTATTGCATCTCATTTAACTTATATTTAAGTAATCTGGCCAAAGGAAAGTTCCATACTCTATATGTATTATCTTACTAACTTAAGCTAACTCATGGTTTCATTTCAGAATTTCCAAGTACTCTTCAATTATTTTCTTTCATAGCTAATGAAGCAAAAAATTTGAGCCTTGGAATGAACTTAATTTATCAAGAATAAGGAATAATATTATCATGTGATTGATAAAGAAGAAATGCAGCTAAAATGGTTGCTCAAGATCATTTGGAAAACAACTTTACTGACAGAATTTTCACATTTTCAAGTGTTAACTTTAGTAGTACAGTTATTAATACTACACTGAGAAAAGCAGCTGACTGCTTAGCAACAATCCAGATCTGCTTTATCCCATGAAGCAAAGATTAAATGTGCTATTCCAGTTTCTTTACATGATATTTTATATATCAAGAAGTCTTAATGTTACCAATTGGAAGCTCTGACAGATTCCAAATGTAACATTTGCTCACAAACTCACCACACAGAATACGGATGGCACTAACATGCTACACTACTCTCTTCTCTTACCTAAAATGAACCTTTTGAAATGGATTTTCTTAACTTTAATTTTTATATAGGAAGCTGTTTGCATTTTAAATGTTCTATAATTGGGCTGGAGAAATGACTTAGTTGGTGAAGTGCATGCATGGGGATTTCAGTTTTCATCCCTGCTCTCACGAAGATGTATTTAATGTTGTGTTTCTGTAACACTTGTGTTGCAGTGCAAACACCTGGGATCTCTTGAGCTTCGTCACTGGCCAATATAACATAATGAGTGAGCTCCAGGTTCAGATATTTTGTCCCATCGCCAATAAAGGAAGCCTTGCTATGGCTATGTAAATATTGTTTGCAGTGAAAGTGTCCATATCTCAGATCAAGCAAGGTACCTAAAATGTTAAGGAAATTGAGATGCCATTATAATCAGGGAGTATAGAGGGAGTATTTCTAAAGTAGCTTTTCTTTTCTTTTTTCTTTTTTTTTCTTTTTGGTTTTTCAAGACAGGGTTTCTCTGTATAGCCCAGGCTGTCCTGGAACTCACTCTGTAGACCAGACTGGCCTCAAACTCAGAAATCCGCCTGCCTCTGCTTCCCCAGTGCTGGGATTAATGGCGTGTGCCACCAGAGCCCGGTGATAAATCTTTTCTTTAAAAATTCCCATGGACCATTGAGAAAGACATGTAGCATTGATTTATGGCCTACACTAAAATACATGTGTGTGTGTGTGTGTGTATGTGTGCGTGTGTGTGTGTGTGCATGCACACACACATACATAGGAACACAAACATGTGAGTACTCACATGCTCAAAATTGGCTTTAATTTAATACAAACCATAATTTATATTTGTCCGTTCTTGTGAAATGAGAAACTATACTATACTATAACTATAGAAAGTGAACCAAGATAATATATCGTTTTATATGTAGTTTTTTTTTCCTATGATAGTTTTAGATTGACAAGAAGAGGGCAATGGTTGTACTGTAAAAAAGAAAAAGCATAAATAAAAAAAGTTAACAGTGTCATTGTAGGCTTGATAGTAAATTATCCTTTTAAGGTTTACTCTAATTACAAAATAACTTTCAGATATCATGTTTGTTTATAAATGAACAGTTGTAAATATTAATATAGTTAAAAAAATAAAATGGCATTGAAGAAGCTACTTTAGAAATACTCCCTCTATACTCCCTGATTATAATGGCATCTCAATTTCCTTAACATTTCAGGTACCTTGCTTGATCTGAGATATGGACACTATCACTGCAAACAATATTTACATAGCCATAGCAAGGCTTCCTTTATTGGCGATGGGACAAAATATCTGGAAAATACTAAAAGCTATCAGTCAAGCTTATCTTCTCACTAGGGTTTTTGCTTTTCTGGTGATTGAGATTGTATAGAATCTTTGAATGTAAAATTTCCTGTTTTCTAAATCAAGTAAATAATTAGCTACTATATAATCCATACAACGCTGTGCTTGATGTCTTCTATCTCCATTGGACTGGGAAACAAAATTACTTTTTTCCTCCTGACTACACTGTAGTTTTCCCATTATCCACCTCCCTTGATCATCCAGTTTCCTCCTCAATGCAGTACTGAAGCATCCACACCCTGGTCTTACTTCCTTCTAAACTCCCTATGGTCTGTGTGTTGTATAGTAGACTTTGTGAGCTTTGGGGTTAATATCCACTTATCAGTGAGTACATACCATGTGTCTTCCTTTGTGTCTGGGTTACTTCACTGAGGATGATATTTTCTAGTTCCATCCATTTGCCTGCAAACTTTATGAAGTCATTTTTAATAGCTGAGTAGAATCTCAAATGGCTGAGAAGCACTTAAAGAAATGTTTAGCATCCTTCGTCATCAGGGAAATGCAAATCAAAACGTCCCTGAGATTCACCGAGCAGTGGTTGCGCAAGCCTTTAATCCCAGCACTTGGTAGGCAGAAGCAGGAAGATATCTGAGTTCGAGGACAGCCTGGTCTACAGAGTGAGTTCCAGGATGGCCAAGGCTATAAAGACAAATCTTGTCTCGAAAAACAAAACAAAACAAAACAAAACAAAGACCCTGAGATTCTCCCTCACACCAATCAGAATGGCTAAGATCAAAAACACAGGTGACAGCAGATGCTGGTGAGGACATGGGAAAAGAGGAACACTCCTCCATTGCTGGTGGCATTGGAAGCTGGTGAAAGCACTTTGGAAATCAATCTGGTGGTTTCTCTGAAAATTGGAATAGTTCTGCCTGAAGAGCCAGCTATACCACTACTGGTCATATACCCAAACGATGCTCCAACACATAGCAAGGACACATGCTCCACTATGGTTATAGCAATCTTTTTTATAATAGCCAGAAGCTGGAAACAACCCAGATGTTCCTCAACAGAATAGATACAGAAAATGTGCTACATTTATACAGAAATGGGGTACTACTCATCTATGCATCAATTTTTAAAGCAATAGACATTTATTGTTTCTATAAAAGAAAAGATTTTGAGAGCTATTACACATGACTAATTTTACTAAAATTACATTACTTTCTTTTCATCACAAAATGAAAAATAACTCATTGAGTAGGTGGATATGATTGTTTGCCTTTTATTTTATTATATATATGTACACACACACACACATATATATATATATGACATGTTAAGATAAATATTACTAAAAAGGTTTTAATTTTTATTAATTTGGAGTTAAACTGATAATATTTGATACATGTACCCCTAAAATTGGCATTTAATAACTAGTTTAAATTATTAGTTATCAGTGACATATAATTTTTGGTATATGATATATAGAGAATGTACTGAAATTTACAGTGATATTTATCTTTTTAAAAACAAACAGGCATCTGTTATATTTCATGAAAGAAAGTGCCAATATTTATCAGACTTTATATGTTAAATTTTTTGAATGCATATAAGATGAGTATGATCTTAAAAACCATACAGAACTAAGGCGAAGAAGCAAGAGTAAACCTGATAATCCACTAACATAGTATTCAGCACTGATGATGACTCGCTTATTTGAAAACTTGAAGGAATTATGTATTGCATTTTTATTAATTTTGTAACAATTTGTGATTATTAATAAAGGTCAATAGAAAACAATGGTTTTAAGTTTTATATGTAGCTTATCCCTCACACACATTTGCTTTTCTAGAACACAATTATATTAATTAGAAAATAAATTTTATTTTACATATTTCAAATTTACAAAATTGACAGTATTTGATACATAGAAACAGGAAAATAATTTATATTATTATGCAGATTAACATATTTATCATCACACAGTTATTTGTTGTACCCTTATTGATTTAATTTTCCTAAAAGACACTAATTACCTTTAGCCATAATTATACATTATGTCTCTAAACTTTTCCATTATACATATATTATTTTGTTCTTTTTGGTTGGCACTTCTTCCTCTATCCATCCATGGTAAACATTGAGTCTTTATCTGTATTTATTTTGTCTCATTTTTCTTAGTTGAAGTTTCTTCTCTGACAAATCACATATGTATACAATATATTCTAATAATTCTCTTCCTTCTAACTTTTCTTACCTTCCTGCCATTCTTATCAACCTCCATATCCTGTTGATTTCTTTCTAAGATTTATGAACTTTGGTTTTGCTGCTTCGGCCATTTATTTTATCCAGGACCAAATATCTCTATGACTGTTTCATTGGAACTATCCAATGGAACCTGATGACATCACCATTGACTACACAATAGAATGCAGTTTTCTTCTTTTTGAGTAAAACAGTAGTACATAGTTCAACAGTGAAGGGTGGGGTCCATAAGTCTTATTCATATTCTCTTCATTCATCTTGATTGCTGTGAAGATAGTGCAGACATCTGCTGCTGTTATTAAGTTCTTGATTGGAATGCCTATGTCTTGCTCTGAAGCTAATTTTTCACACTTCTCTACTTTTGGTTCCTTAATTCTTTGTAACCCCACTTTCACGATGTTCCCTGAACCTTAAAATAAATGTTTATTATTTGCTTAAGGCTGGGCACTCATCCATCTCTTATTTTTAGTATCTTGTGCAGCCACGATTCTCTACATTCATCTCAAGTGTTTTAGAATATTAATTTTTAAAATTACTTTTATTTTTACTTATTCATTTTACATCCTGCTCACTGCCTCCTACTGGACACCTCCTCCTACAATCCTTACCCCACCCCCTTCTCTTCTCATCAGGTGCCCCTTCTCTGTGTCCCCCAAACCTAGCACTTCAAGTCTCTGCAAAGTTAGGCTATTTCTCTCCCATTGAAGCCAGACAAGGCAGGCCAGGTAGAAGAACATATCCCAAGTACAGGCTTTTGGGATAATCCCCATTCCAGTTGTTTTGGACCCATATAAAGACCAAGCTGCACATCTGCTAATATGTGTAGGGAGCCCTAGGTCCAGCCCTGTATATTCTTTGGTTGGTGGTTCAAACTCAAGGTTAATTGACTCTGTTGTTGATCTTCCTGTGGAGTTCCTGTGCCTTTCAGGGGGGCACAATCCTTCCTCCTATTCTTCTGTGAGAGTCCCCAAGCTCCATTCATTGTTTGGCTGTGTCTTTCTGTGTCTGTCTGAGTCAGCTGCTGGGTGGAGCTTCTCAGAGGACAACTTACTCCCGTTTGTATGGTTCAAGAGTCTGATGGAGGTGGGGGAGAGGTGGTGAGAGAATAGAGGTTCTTCTGGGATAGCAGGTTGCTCAGAGCAGCTTGTTCAGAATATCCATTATTTATATTCAAAATATATGAGAGATCATGAAATGTTTTTCTGTGCCCAGTATTTAATACACTTATAATATTCATTTTTCAATTCTGTTCATGGTGTAGCCAATTTCATAATTCCTTTTTTGTTGAATAAATACTATTTTATAATCTGATTACATACAGTTGTCTATACAAACATGTTTGAAGTATACATGAGATGTATTTTATACTTTTAATATTTTCTTCTGCAATAGGAATTTAAGTTGATTCTCCACCTGTATTGTTATCAATAATGCTACAACGAATTTTGGAGTGCAGACGCCATCTGTTCTTAGGGTGCACATGACTATTTTCTGTGAGCTAGCATGGTTGCTTTCTCATTTAGTGTCTGAATTAATTAGTTTAATATTGTTTTGACAAAATATCATAACCAAGGCAACTCATAACTTATAAAAGAAAGAGTTTAATTTGACACATGGTTTCAGAAGGTTAAATCCATGGTGGTAGTGCAAAGGGGCTGATGAAAGCTCACATCCTGAATCACAAATATAAGGCAGAGATACGTAATGCAAATAGTACAAACTCAGTCACTAGTGACACACCTCCTCTAATAAGGCACACCCCATATTCTTTCTCAAACCTTTCTACAAATTGGGAGCTGAGTATTTCAATATATGAGTGACTTAGTTAAGTAATAGATATATTCTTCATTCATTAGTGTAAATACCTACACAGAATATGAATGTCAAAGATTAAACACTGTTAGTTTAGTTACTATTTTCTTAAAAAGACAAAATCTGTTGAATACAAGGTATATAGTAGGCATTGTTAAGGGTATTACTTATTGAACAATTAATATAACCTAATACATAAATTATTGCCTCTAATGTGAAAATAACAATAAAACTCGATTTCCTAATTATGAAGACTTTTCTGGCATTTTAAACTTCTAATTATTCTCAATATTAAAATAATTATATGAGCTAAGTACAACTATTCCTACTATTTCCATTTTTTAAAGAAGAACAACATCAGAAACATGAACTATCACGTGAAGAAATTCTGTTAAAAGACAAATGTGTTGTTTGGTGGCCTTATTCAGCCTTTTAATATAAATTTTAAAACCTCAACCAAACCTTAGTATTTTAAACTTCTTAGGTCAGTAATTATAATTAAAAATTAACAGTAAAACTTTATATGAAGCAGATGATTCACCTGCACAAAAAATTAAATGGAACTAAATCTGAGTTTAAAATACTGCAAAATGTGCTTTTAAAAGCTGCATTTGTATTAACCAGTGTTCAGCTTCTGTCAGATTACTATATATAAACAAATGACCAAATGATCCTATCAAAAGTAACTTATCTTCAGTTTTTCAGGTGATACTTAAGTGAGTTCAGCTTAAGAAATTGTTGACCTCCTGCCTTTATATAATTCTCATTAAATTTCATAATTGCTATCTATCATTTTATGACTTTCCAGAAATTCCCAGGTTAACATTTATTCTTTGTACTTTTATATTTTTGTCTCTTTCTTTTCTTCTGCATCTCCCTTTCAAGTTTAGTTGAACTATCCATTAAATGTACATTGCAAATCCTTGCCTCTGTGATTTTACTGTGGATTGCTAAAGCCCCCATTCTTTAGAAACTATTCACAAATTCTTATATATTTTTAAAGAGAGAATATTTGTATATCCCAAACTACCAAGAATCTGGACTCATGAATCCTCAGGCACTTTTTTCATGTTGTTTGTATTATGTATGTTCTTGATGTTGTCTTTTATTTGCCAGTAGACAAAAATAGTCTTAATGGAATATTAAAATTCCTGAATGCAGTTATAGAAAAAGAAAAAGTGATTGATATTATGTATATGAAGAATAAAAATATAAAGCACATTCTTTAACAGATCATAAGATGTCTTAAAATGTGATTGAATTGAGAATATAAACATATTTTAAGGAAATAAATAAAAACAGGACACCTGAGGATCATTTAATGAATTTAATTTTCCTATTGTTATTGGCTTCTTATCGTCTTAGATGAGTCTTAGTTTTGAGCCCAGCTTAATCAGTAAGATGTTTCCTAATACCAATAAATTTTATGTAGGATTAAAGGGCACATATGAAAGAGATGGAGAAAAGGAAGGAACAAAGAAGCAAGGGGGGCATGAGAAAAGTGTGATTTAATATTTTTCAGGACAGAATAAATGAAGTAAATCCTGACTCTTTCAAGTAATGTCTTGCTAACACCTTTGAAGAAAAAAAAGGTGAACCTTTTACCAGAGGCCACCAGTACACAGAAGCACAGACACATGGTGCTTAACAAATCTCCATGGCAACTTACATACAAAATCCTATTAAATATCTGGGGTCTAACCTTGATTCCCCAGGAGTATGTACTTCTATTTTTCCATTTATAAAGAAAAATGTGTCAGGGCTCAATAAATTCACTCCATGAAACCACACAAACATCAATTTGTGATTAATTGCAGCTCACAATGCTATTCACAAGGTGAATAGCTCACTCTGATCTAATAATTAGGTTCTGATTTTTCCTTTCATAGAGCCCTAAAATTATGCAGGTAATAGATGAAAATGAAATAATTCAATTAATATTTTTAACTACATTTAAATGCTTTTTTTCCAGAGAATTACACTTGCATTTAAACAAAAGTTTAGGTATTCTAAGAGAAGAAATGAGTGTCAAAAGGCTTACAGAAATATGCAATACATTCTGTGAGATACTATAGCTATCATTATTTAACTTCAACATTGTTTATTGTGTTTTCCAAAAAATTTACTACAGATAAAGTAACAACACGAAAATATTGATGGTTTTAAGTATAGTAATAAGATTAAAACCTTAAGAAAAATATATATTTCTAATAAAAGAATTATTTTTATTTATATAAAATATACTTATTTTATATAAATATTATATAAAATATACTTATTTTATATAAATATTATATAATTTTATATAAATATTATATTTTAAAGTCCTATTTATATCATTAATTTTGTATTTTGTATCATAAAGGCAACAATATTGTAAAAAAGTATAATTAACAGAAAATACATAATTATAAGGAATTATGTATTGTAAAAATATATCAGAAATGTAGTAAAATTAGCTAGGCTTTGTTATGTAATACTGATTAATACTCTGAATTATCTATTATTTTAATCATAATTTAATGTTTAAATACTGCCAAGTTTATAAGGTTATTACATACATTCATATCAAACAAAACTCTCTTCTTATTTGTTTTGAGACCAGAAATAGAAGATGTAGTGGTGAAATTAGACATTATTTGGTACTTTACTATTTTGGGTCAGGATTAGTAATCTAATATTTATAAAATCTTCTGATGAACATAATTACTCCTAAATATGAATAGAGAATAACCTCAATAGAGTAGCATGTACAGAATAATTTGATTTGTAGCATGTTTGTATGATAATCAAATTTACCATTGTACTCTTTTCAGTATGTGTCATAAAAACATATAAGAGAAAATTGTTCTTGTTCCTGGCTGTTTAGTTATGCCATTATTTTTATCCTCACATACCATTGATGTAAAATGATTAGAAGTTGTTTTTAAGCAGTAGTACATTTAGGAAACAAAGTCTAGCTACTTAGATTTTTTCTAAGATATTATTCATCTTTGTGTATATGTTAAAATATCGAGGCATTTTTGCATAGTACTATCAACTGTTTTCTTTAGAATTTTGGAAGAATTTCTTCTATATGATAAATTAAACAATTAATTTTGCAATATATTTTGACATGTGCTTCTCTCCTATATTCAACCAAATTTTAAGATTGAAATACATGTGTAACAATTGGAGAGATAAAGCAAAATCTGAAAAAGGTAATAAGTGTAAAAGTTAAGTAAGAAAGAAAGAACTAGGTAAATTTACATAAATAAAATCCACAGTATTGGAAACTAGGTCTTCCTATTTGTTAATTAATTGATCCATTGGTGTAGCAATTATGTAATATTTGTCATGAATATGCCAGGCACTAGTCCAAGTTCTGTAGATGCAATAGTGAGAATTTCATATAAATTACTGTCAAATACCATGAGAAACTGTACATTTAGCAAAAGAGATGTAGAATTGAGGACTGGGACAAAATGGTGTGAAATTTCAAAAATATGACAAAACCCCCATGTTTTACATGGTCAATGAGCAAGTAATAACTTCAATAAATGATTCCCAATGACATTATGCTATATTCTTGGACCAGAACCTAAGATAATCATCATCAGAGAGGCTTCATCAAACAACTTATAGGAGCAGTTGCAGAGAGACCCACAACCAGACATTAGGAAGATCTGGGGGAATTCTGCAAAAGACAGGGAGGAATAATTGTAGGAGCCAGAGGGGACAAGGATATCACAAGAGCAGGGCCTACAGAATCAATTACAGAGGATTCATAGGGCCTCACAGAGACGGAACTGACAATCAGGGCACCTGTATGGGTCTGTGCTATGTCCTCTGTGTATATGTTATGGTTGTGTAGATTAGTATCCGTGTGGGACTCCTAACAGTAGGAGCAGGCCAGGACATTGTCTCTGACTCTCTTGTCTGTTTCAGGGACTCGCTTTCTCCTACTGGGTTGCCATGTTCAGCCTTGATATGATAGTATGTGCCTAGTAACATTTAGCAAAAGGGATGTAGAATTGAGGACTGGGACTAAATGGTGTAAAATTTCAAAAAAAAAAAATCTTACTGTAACAATCAACTGGCAGGCCTTCCCTCTTCTGAAGGAAAATGGAGGAGGAATGGAACTTGGGGAAATGGGAGGTGGATGGGAAAGACTGGTAGGAGAGCAGGGAGGGGGAACTATGGTTGGGATGTAATATGTGAGAGAATAAATTTAAGAAGTGCAAGTGGAAATATTGGCAAGCAGGAAATTAAAACATATTGGAACATGCTAGGTGTGCTAATATGGAAGTTAGAACTATAAATAGCATTAATCATTTCCACTGTTCATAAATGTTTAAAAGAATTCATCAGCTCTAAAAGTATTATTTTCATAGTGTAGAAGTAAAATAGTCATAATATTTATAGCTGAGGAAATTAATTTTAAGAGATCAAATTGAATGTCAGAAACAAGTCAGAAAATGAATCTATTTGGGAGAAAATTTACCAATGAAAGAGGGAGAAGATAAAGTTGAACTAGATGATGCCACTCTGTTCCTTACCATCTGGTGTGAGTATTTAAGTAAATAAAAGTATTTAACTTTTCTTTTTTCTTTCTTTTATTGGATATTTTCTTTATTTACATTTCAAATGTTATCCCCTTTCCTGGTCTCCCCTCTGGAAACCCCCTATCCCATCCCTGCTCCCTCTACCTCTATGAGGGTGCTCTCCCACCCACCCACTCACATCTGCCTTCCTTCCCTGGCATCCCCCTACACTGTGGCATCAAACCACCACAGGACCATGGGGGCTACTCCTCCTGATGTTCAAGAAGGCCATTCTCTGCTACATAGGCTGCAGGAGCCATAGGTACCTCCATGTGTACTCTTTGGTTGGTGGTCCAGTCTCTGGGAGTTCCAGGGGATCTGGCCTATTGACACTGTTGCTACCCCCACAGGGTTGCAAAACACCTCAGCTTCTTCAGTCCCTTCTCCAACTCCCCCTTCTCCAACTGCCTCTGTATTTGTCAGACTCTGGCAGAGCCTCTCAGGAGACAGCCATATCTGGCTCCTGTCACCAAGCACTTCCCAACATCAAGAATAGAGTCCAGGTTTGGTGACTGTATATGGGATGGATCCTCAGGTGGGGCAGTCTCTGGATGGCCTTTCCTTTAGTCTCTGTTCCACACTTTGTCTCCATATTTCCTCATGTGAGTATTTTGTTACTCCTTCTAAGAAGGACTGAAGTATTCACACTTTGGTCTTTCTTCTTCTTGAGCTTCATATGGTCTGTGAGTTGTATCATGGGCATTGTGAGCTTTTGGGCTAATATCCACTTATCAGTGAGTACATATCATGTGTGTTCCTTTGTGTCCTGGTTGCCTCATTCAGGATGATATTTTCTAGTTCCATCCATTTTCCTTTAAACTTCATGAAGTCATTGTTTTTAATAGCTGAGTAGAGTTCCATTGTGTAAATGTAAACCTTTTCTGTTTCCATTCTTTGTTGAGGAACATATGGATTGTTTCCAGCTTCTGGCTGTTGTAAATATGGCTGCTATAAACATAGTGGAACATGTGCCCAATATATACAAAGAACTCAAGAAGTTACACTCCAGAGAACCAAATAATCCTATTTAAAAATGGGGAAAAGAACTAAGCATATAATTCTCAACTGAGCAAACTTGAATGGCTAAGAAGCACCTAAAGAAATGTTCAACATCCTTAGTCATCAGGGATATGCAATTCAAAACAAACCTGAGATTTCACCTCACACCAAACAGAATGGCTAAGTTCAAAAACTCAGATGTCAGCAGATGCTGGCAAGGATGTGGAGAAAAAGGAACACTCTTCCATTGCTGGTGGGATTGCAAGCTCGTACAACAACTCTGGAAATCAGTGTGGCAGTGCCTCAGAAAATTGGACATAGTATTACATGCAGATCCAGCTATACCACTCCGGGACAGATACCCAGAAGATGTTCCAACATGTAATAAGGACACATGCTCCACTATGTTCATAGTATTTAACTTTTCTAAGCCCTTATTTTCTGCATCGCAAACATAAGAGAATAAAGTTTTAGTAGGAACTTTGCTAACAATATGAGAAAGAGGCACACACTTAGAGTTTTTTTTTTTTTTTTTTTTTTTTTTTTAGAAATGAACTTTTCTGTTTAGCACATAGCCCTTCTTTTGTGATACTTTCCAACAGCCACTTAGACCACGAATTAATAAATGAGACATCATAAAACTGAAAAACTTTTGTAAGGCAAAGAACATGATCATTTGGACAAAGCAGCTGCCTACAGAATAGGAAAAAGTTTATCAAGTACATATCTGATCAAAGGTTGCTGCCTAAAATATATGAAAAACTAAAAGAATGAATGTGATTATTGAGAAAACATAAGTGAATTAAAATGGGATTAAGACTTAAGCATAAAGTTCACTGAAGATGAAACACTTAATGTTCAACATCTGTATTCATCAGAGAAATGAAAATTAAAACTACTGTGAAAACATGTCTTCATTGCTGGTGGAAATTCAAATTAGTACAGCCACTGTGGAAATTATTATGGAGGTATCTTAGAAGTTAAAACTATGCTCTACCTCAATCAAGCTATTCTGTTCTAGAACATATATGCAAAAGACTCTATCTTACTACAGACATGCTTGGTTATTCCTGTTTTTCCTGTTCAATTTATGATAGCCAGAAACTAGAAACAGCCAAGTTTTACATTACTTGATGAATAAATAATAAAAAAATGTTGTACATTTACACAAGCAGATATTATTCTGCTGTTAAGGAAATTAAACTATGTCGGGAAGTGGTGACACATGCCTTTAATCCCAGCCCTTGGGAGGCAGAGACAGACAGATTTCTGAGTTCGAGGCCAGCCTGGTCTACAGAGTGAGTTCCAGGACACAGAGAAACTCTGTCTCACAAAACCAAAAGAAAGGAAAGAAGGAAAGAAGGAAAGAAGGAAAGAAAGAAAGAAAGAAAGAAAGAAAGAAAGAAAGAAAGAAAGAAAGAAAATTAAACTAAATTAAACTATGAAATTTTCAGGCAACAGGATTGATCTAGATATTACCAGCCTGAATAAAATAACCCAGATCAAACCAAATATTTCATATTGTCTCTTCTAAGTTACGATTTAAACTTTCAATATAAGTGCCAAAATATGAATAACCACAGAGGTTATATACCTAATAAAGGATTAGTCCCAAGAGGTGGTCTCCAAAAAAAGAGAAATAAAATATAGCATTTTGGACACATAAAAGGAAGCTACAATAAGAGGATTAAATAAGATGAGAGGAGAATGTGAGGGCAGGATATAGAACAAAATATGAAGGGAGATAATTAACAGTAATGGCCCTTTGAAAAATCATTTGGAAACCCACTCCTAAACTTTATACACATATGAAAGGAATTTAAAATGAGTCTCCATATAATGGTGGAGACAATGCTCCAACTAGATATAGTCTGACACAAAGTCAAACAACTAATGCCAAGGATGGGTTGCATTTTGTTGAGTCATTGTCCAAAGGGGTCTCCAGACTTCTCAAAATATCACAGGATATTGCCAACGGTATTGGTTAACCTTTAAAACCTGATGGTTAAGCCTTGTGGCTGAAAGTTACTTACATCATGAAATATGGTGAATGTGATCTGGTGCTCAACTAGAAGCTTCACTCCTATTGACTATTGTTTATGGTGCTAGAAGTTACTCTGCTTACACCTGGAAAAGAAAGATAATCATCAGAATCACCTAGCTACAAATCCTGTGACCCATAGAAATGACATTTCTGCAAGATGCAGTGGCACAATAGTGCACATAACATATGTTACTGTGATGGCTTGGATATGCTTGTTCCTGGGAGTGGCATTATTAGGAGGGGTGGCCCTGGTGGAGTAGCTGTGACCTTGTTATAGGAAGTGTGTCACTGTGCCAGTGGGCTTTGAGATCCCCCTCCTAGCCACATGGGTGCCAATTTTTTCCTGTCTGCCTTTGGATCACAGTGGAGAACTTCTATCTCCTCCAGCCCCACATCTGCCATGCTCCTGCCTTGATGATAATGAACTGAACTTCTGAACCTATAAGCTAGTCCCAATTTATTGTTGTCCTTCATAAGAGTTACTTTGATCATGGTATCTCTTCACAGTACTGGAAACTCTAATTAAGACAGTTAATAACCAACCAATTTTTAAAAAGTGGTTTTATGGCCCACCCCATGAGGTAGAACACATACATGACATTCTTAAATTGACCAAAAACCTGTAACCAGATAGGTCTTCATGCTAGGGAAAAACTTAAAATTATTATTCTGCTTAAAGAGCTTAGTAACAAAATGACCCCTAATGATATCTTGCTATGCCCATAGATTAATGCATCTTTCAAACTTCATCAGAGTAGCTTCTTGCAATAAATAAGAAATAACATAGTGATACACCACTAGGTAATGTACAGAGACAGCCTTTTGGAGCACCCAGTCCTAAGAAAAATATTTTCATCAAACTCCTTTCCTCAAGGCTCAGAGATGTAAGTACAAGAGGAGGCAGAAGGATAGCGAGAGACAGTGTCTTCTGAACAAAACATTTATGAGCCATGTGTTTGTTTCTTCCATACCTTCTACATTTTACAAGGGGTATTTTCCCTGAATTATTATTATTATTATTATTATTATAGAAGAATTTACCCTTAGGAACTGTTTGCTCACAGTCATTTAGGGAATGACTTGATTTTTCACAGCCACAATAATGAACATTTTGTGCTTTTATATCTCCTTTAATTGTTAGTTTAACCATAACAGAATTAGTGTGAGCGTTAGTGACCTCATGAATGTAGGTCATCCAAAGGTATAAGAGGAAATTCCTTAATGTCAGAAAACTAGCTAAGGGGCTTCACTCAAGGCCAAACAAAAACCAGCATGAGCCATTTTTTCCTGTCCACTAAGGAATGATATTTCTAAAAACCAACTAAAATTCTATATCCACAGTAGTTTTATCCATGCATAAAGAGGTAGAGATTTGGTCTAATAGCCCTTTTGCATTCAGCATTAGAATTTTCAAAAGTTAAAAATTCAATAAAATTTTCTCTAGCAGTTAGATCTGACATTGCTATATTCAGAGCTGTAGTTAATCTTTATAAAAAGTCAGTGAAAGATTCATTTGAAACCTGAATTATCTTTGTAAAGTATTCAACTCACTCTTGTTTAATCTTGTCCCAAGTATTTAAAATTTTCATATGATATTTTTCTAGGATATGATCATCAAAGGTAGTCTGTATCGTTAATTCAGAATATGGACCTTCACCCAGTAACTGATCCTTGACAATATCAAAGCCTCTAGTCCTATTTCATTGTTCCATGATCAAGGCCTCATATAGCCACCATGCAGCCATTGTAACTGAGGGCCAGGATCTAGGATGGCTGTCATCAAATCTTCCCAATATTTTGGAGTTATATGATTATGTGTGTCCCAGTTATTATTAAGTGTCTGTTTGACATATGGTGAGTAAAACTTTTGAAATCATATGCCCCTGTAGGTTGCCATTCAATTTTTTTTATAATCCTGTAGGTTTCCCTGTAAATCTCCTCCTAATTCTTTTATCAAGGCTGGAAAGTTCATGTTAGGTTTCTTAACAGATATAGAGTGACTTGCAGTCTTGTGTTTTATGTTCTCACTTTTCCTCTTCTATTTCTATCTTAATATATATTTCAATTTTATTTAGAATTTTTTGTAAATTTTCTTCTAAGACTTTTCTTCATTTTACTCTTTCTTATTCCTGAATCATTATCATCTTTGTATCTTTCTCATTCTTAATTATAAACCTTTATAATTTTTCTTCTAAAGTTTGTTTCAAAATTTCATTTTTCTCTTTTTTATTTCTAATATTTTAGCATACTCCTCAGCCTGGTAATATTCCTCTAAAGCTTATTTCCAAATTTTAATTTTTTTTTCATTTTGTTTAATCTGATACATTAGTATTTTCTTCAGTCTGATGTATAAATTTTTGTATTTTTTTCTCCAAAGCTTTCTTCTTTGAATAGACTTAGAAAGCCAAAATGATTATTAAGGTAAAATTGAGTGTTATTAATGTGATAATAGTCACAATCTGTAATATGCTTCTCGTTCTTCTATTTCTATCTTAGAACCATTTAAAAGGGCATTAGAAAGCTGCCAACACCTCTGTGTTATTGTGTCTGTCATCTTATATTCCTTATATCTTTAAATTTATCAATGTTAATTTATTTGCATAAGTATATAAATTTTAATATTTCATTTTCTTTCTCTTTTATTGTTTTCCAAACTCAATACCTTACAAGTTCAGACACTGGAGCTTTTCATTTTGTATTTCCTGCTGCCATTAGCTTTGCCCCAGCCATTCAACTAGCTCAGGGCTCTTGACACTGCTTTCTGCAGGCCATGATCAGGCCTCTCCAACCTGCTGTGCTTTTGCACAAATTCAATCCTTCACTCACATGTGTCTAACTTGGGCTACTGTTTTCCCATGGGCTGGCTAGCTCTCTCTAGTGTACTGTACTCAGAAGACAGTGCTGCAACTTTGTCCTCAGGCTTTTTTTTCTGAGATAGACTGTTGCACAGCCTCTGTTCACTACCCCCTGCCAGCTTTGCTGCAAGTCTGGGACTTATCTTACAGGAGCCATGTCTCTGAAATGGACTTGGCTTCAGTTTCCTACTCTTTGGCTAGGAAACCCTTTTACCCAAGACTTCTCAGGCTGCAAGTTCAGATTTAAGACCCACCTTCAATGTGCCAAGTATTGAGTGGTGTTTTTCCTCCCACGGCCTTGTTCCCAGAAATAACAACTCTGATATTCAATTATATTTACAAACACCTTGTCCATAAGCTTTAGCTGTTCCCCGACTAGTTCATACATTGCTCATCACATTGTTCTGTTCTAAGTTCTGCCACATGCCTGGTTACCATTGCTCAGCTCTAATGCATCTGTCCTTCTTCATGTCCCAGGGCTAAATCCCAGAATTCAACCTCTGTACTGGATGTCTCACCATCTATTCTAACCTTTCCTATAGGCCATAGGTTTTATATTAACAAGTGATGCATCCATACAACACAAAATGTATTCTTTCTATAATTGTTTACTATGTAAAATATTAACCATTATTGGATAGAGAAATATCTTTTCCACAGAGAAAAAATTGAACATAGAAATTGAGCTATACAAGGCTCCTAATTTTCATCTTTTTCAAGTCAATATTGTTGCCCAGAATCTCCTGAGATTATATGGAAATTTTAAGATATTTTTTGTTTGTTTTTATAAGAACTGTTACTGAAATTGTTACAAAGATTGCTTTTAGTTGATACATAGTTTGGCATAGCATGGTTATCCTATTTTGGTCTCTCTATGTATCCAAAGCTGACATCAAGTTTGAATTCACAATCCACTTGTCTCCACTAATGAGGCTTTGCATAATGGGCTGCAGAGCATCATCTAGCTCTGAGTAGATATCTAACAGTATTAATTCTTCTAACTCAAAACAAATATCTTTCCACTTATTTATTTGATTATCTTTCAATATTTTGGAGTTGTTACACTCTAAGATTTTCTGCCTATTTCATTTTGTTTATTCCCAAATATTCTGTTCTCAGTTTTGTGATATAAATTATTTTTGAGTTTACTTTTCAATTGTTCATTGTTAGTATTTAGAAGAGCCATGCTTTTTGTGTGTTTGGTTTGTATTACTGAACATGAATACATTTCTCATGTCGCTCTAAGAGATGTATTTGCTTTCATACATATATGTGTTTGATTATTCGCGTTTTCAACATATAAGATTAATCATCTACAAGTTGAAATATATCTTTGTGATTTGGTTCTATTGATTTTCTTTCCTAACTGCAAGGACTAGTGATTGGCAGTAGTATGTTGAAAATAAAACTTTCTATAAATATTAAAGAAAAATATTTAAAGAATTTTTAAACATTTGTTTATACAATATGTTTAATCATGTTTTTATGCTTCCCCTAACTCCATCTACCCATCCAGCTCTTCGTTCTTTCTCTCCCTCTCCCTCCCTACATCTTCCTCTCTCTCTCTAAAACAATTATAAAACAAAAACAAAAAATTTAACTTATTCAATAGGTAGAATTAGGAGATGATTATCAAAGTCTTCTTGGTCACAGATTGAGTTCAAGGCTAGCCAGAACAATAAATGATATTTTATCCTTTATCTCCAATTAAAATTGAAAATAGTCTGGCATGATAGCTTAGTGGAAGAATGTACAAGGCCAAAAGCAAATTAAAAAAAGAAAAACAAACAAACAAAAACAACAAAATTACTTTAAGCTTAAAAAAATTGGGGGGGTTGGGAGGGTGGGTGAGGGAGTACCCTCATAGAAGCAGGAGGGACTAGGGGGGGATAGGGGGCTTAACTGGAAAGGGGAATGCCATTTGAAATATAAATAAATAAAATAACCAATAAAATAAAATTAAAAAATTAAAGGATATCTTGGTTAAGGTTTCTCTTTGGGTGACAAAATACTAAGATCAAAATCAACTTCAGAAGGAAAGGGTTTATTTCATCTGCTTGCAGTGCATCATCTACGAAAGTCAGGTAGATACTCAAAGTAGATTTCTCAAGGTAGAAACTGCAACAAAGACTGTGGAGGAGAGCTTCTTACTGACTTGCTCATCTGCTTAGTGCTCAGGACCACTAGCTAATGGCTGTATGGCCCACAGTGAACTGGAGCTTTCCACATCAAATATCAATCAAGAAAATGCACCATAGGCTTATTGACAGATAAATCTGGTGGGATCATTACCTCATCTGAGTTTTTCTTTTCTAAAATGTCTTTAGATATGTCAACTTGACTTGAAGCCAAGGCTATAAAAGAAAACTTACACACAATTCACATTATTTTTCCCTTTAAATAGTTAACCTAGGACAGTATGGCTACAAATAGAACATTTAAATACACATATTTTCTTTGTTTTGTGTACTGGTATTCATTATTTTAAAACCATAAACTTTTAATCATAACATTTAGAATCCTAGCCTCTATCCTTGGGAGATACTCTGAGGAAATTATGGATCAATGTATTGTCTGACTCTTTTTATATATTTTTCAGTTGTTTTTTAGTTTAAAAAAATGCTTTTAGGTGTTTCCTCTAAGTGAGATTATACTGCATAATGTTACTTAATGGCTTGTTTTTGAAAGCTTCAACTGTTTATTGCTAATGTACTTATTTTCTATTCCTCTATATTTAAGGTCATAGTATGCCATTCAAAGTAAAATTAAAAGCAGTAAATTATAATAATCACATATTTCTGTAAGCGTGATGCTCTTTTTGATGTGTTTCTTCTAAATGGGGAACTTTAGATATGCTATTTTGTGGGTAGTCATGGCAACTGATGGACACTACCAATATCCCACTATTTAATTTTGAAAAACAACTGCAGTTTTCTACTAGAGTATAGAGCATAATTTTGTAATTGGTCAAGGTGAGACTATTCATAATCTGTATGCAAGCACAAAATTTACCAATACCATATCCATAAACAAAATTCATTAAAAGGAAAAGCCACAGTGGAGAAAATTTATGAGTAATGTTGATAGAAAAAAAAAGGTCTTATTTTGTTTATGAGCCTAACTAAATATGAATATTAAGTTTATAACAAGAATTATTTCTTTTTTCTTTTCTTTCTTTTTGCTTTTCAGTCTTTCTTTCCAAACACATTTCTTAGTGCCTAAATATAGGAGTTATTCCTAATAATATATGTGAAGATGCAGTCACAAGTTAAGATTGCTTTTTGCTTATTATTCACTTTGCATCTTGCTCACTGCTCCCCTCCCAGACACCCCTTTCACAATTTTTACCCCTTCTCTTCTTCACTGTGTGGGTGGGGTCCCCTGGGTACCCCCCTACACTAGCACTTTAAGTCTAGGTACATCCTTTGCCACTAAGGCCAGAAAGGCAGCCTAGCTAGAAGAACATATCCCATGGATAAGCAACAGCTTTTGGGATAGGTCCTGCTCTAGTTGTTCAGGACCTACATGAAGACTTAGCTGCACATCTGCTACATATGTGTGTGGAGGCCTAGATTCAGTCCATACATATTCTTTGGTTGGTGGTTCAGTCTCTGAGAGCCCCAAGGGTCCAGGTTAGTTGACTCTGTTCGACTTCCTGTGGAGTTCCTATCTGCTTCACCACTGCAATCTTTTCTTCTGTTCTTCCATAAAAGTCCCCAAGCTCCATCCACTGTTTGGATGTGAGTGTCAATATCTGTCTGAGCCTGCTGCTGGGTGGAGCCTCTCAGAGGATAGCCATGCTAGGCTCCTGTCTGTATGGTTCAGAATCCACAGGTCTGATGAAGGTGGGAGGAAAGGTGGTAGGTGGCTGGAGAATGGAGGCCCAGAGGGTATAGCAGGCTGATTAGCAAAATTGTTTCTTAAAGCCTGTTCTCACCTCATTAACAAAAGAGAATAAATGTTTCCACAATATAGGCATGAATCATACACTGTAATGGTTACATCTAGATGTTGTAGGAGCTAACATATGAATATTACTAATGTATTAACAGAGGTATAATGTAAGAATATATTTATAACAAGATATATAGAAAAGAATCAACATTTGAAGAAATAAATAATTTAAATTTTTTTCTAATTTTGAAAGTAGAAATGACCAATCATTCTGGTGAGCTATTTAAGTTAAAAGGAATATTAACTTTGGCTGAAAAGGGTTAAAATTTAACTGTACATTAATGATAGTAAGGTAGGTATGCCTTTAAGTTATAGAAATAAATTTAACCTAACAAAAATACCTTTAATTTTCAAACAGAAGAAAAATTTATATATCATTTTCATGAATGAAATACTCATTTTCTATACATTAGAAAAATTATTTTACCATTCTTTATTGTCTTTTCTTTAAATTCTTTTAAGCAGATAACATAAATTTCTAGTTTACTCATTTACAGATGTACTTAATTCAATTTCATATATGGTCATCCTATACATGCAAATGAATAGTAAAAATAAAAACTAGTTATGGTTGACTGAAAAATGTGCCATTTAGGCACTGCCCTGCATAGACTACTATTTATGAGGTCTAATATTTTTTTTATAAGACTCATCAATACAAATGTTAAATGTATTCTCTTAGTTGTGATATGTGTTGTAGATTGCTGTTTGTATGTTCTGCTACCTCAAGAGTGATTCAGGTCCAGTTAGGTGAAATCTTAGTCAGATAAACGCTAGAGCCTGTGATTGGGCAGTAGAAGAAGGGGGTGGAACTGAAAGTTTTAGGGAGGGGAGAGACAGAGACAGTGGGAGAGAGATAAGATTGGGGATGAAAACAAGATGGAGGAAGAAGATGAACCAGAACCTAATGGCCCCAAAGAGCCACAGGTAGCTATGGATATCATAGAAGGGCAATAGAGTACTGTAGGGTACATTTGCTCCATCTAGGTGTGCAGCTTGTATTTATATCAATTGTGTTTTGAGTTCTTTGTGTGGGCATTTTGGGGTTTGAGGATTTATTGTTAAAAATCTAGCTGATAAGTTACAAGTCTCTGGAGTTTTCTTTTTTTCTTTTTTCTTTTTATTGGATATTATATTTACATTTCAGATTTTATCCCCTTACCCCATTCCCACCACCACCCAGGAACCCCCTATCCCATCCCCCTTGTCCTGCTTCTACGAGGATGTGCCCCCACCTATCCCCCCATTCCCACCTCCCCACCCTCGTATCCCACCCTCCACTCAGTGTTTAGCCTTCTTGGGACCAAGGATCCCCTCTCCCACCTATGCCCAAAAGGCCATCCTTCCTTAGATATACAGATGAAGTCATGGGTCCCTCCCTATATGCTCCCAGGCTGTTGGTTTAGACCCTGGGGAGCTCTGGTTGGTTGGTATTGTTGCTCTCCTCATGGGGTCACAAACCCTTTCTGCTCCTTCAGTCTTCTCCCTAACTCCTCCATTGGGAATAGGGGTTATTGTGACTTGTGAAAGCCAGCTGCAGGCTTTCTGCTGGGTAGCCACAGGGGGCAGTGCAGTAGCCTGATAGCCACAGGAACCATGGGTGCTGGCCAGACAGATATTGTCAGCAAGTAGCTGGACATATCGTGGATTGATTTTCTAATATTTACATTCAATAATATGTATTTTACCTTTTAAATTTGATTATTTTACCATCTATTTGTTTATAAAAAGACATAAAACAATTTCTGAGTCCATAGGTTAAGAGTAAAAATATGTAAAAATTAACAATATTTACCTTATTTAACAAATGTTAAATATAAGAGGTTTTAGAGAATATAAAATCCAGTCCTCAGGTAGGATTACAGAAATGGTCTTGTATTGTACAAGTGTCAATTCTCCATTGGAAATCTTGGCTCATGTTATTCTTTTAAGATATTCTAGTCTATAGTATTAATATTTATGTGATTTGATATCTAGTCTTTATATTAATTATAGCATAATTTGTATTCTTCTGAATAGAATTATTTCAAGTTCATTATTACAAAATTTTTAGTAAATCTATTTTCTCCTGTTAAATTTTGAGAAAAAGACATCTAAACTGAGCAAGTTAATTGGCTATTATAAAATGTCTGTGTAGGAAGTACCTTACATATCTGTGAGACATTAAAGGACACAAGATGAATTTGTTTTACTGCATATATAAAGTAA
The DNA here is from genome assembly GCF_011762505.2 of Arvicanthis niloticus. Classification (NCBI taxonomy): domain Eukaryota; kingdom Metazoa; phylum Chordata; class Mammalia; order Rodentia; family Muridae; genus Arvicanthis; species Arvicanthis niloticus. The sequence goes on from NC_047679.1 coordinate 65,992,989, forward strand.
ACATACTGTGATTATTGGAAGGATTTACATGCAACAGCTACATAGATTTTGTTAAAATTTAGAAGAGAAACTCTTATGTCAATCCATTAAAGTCCTACTGAAGAATTTCTGTTCTCCAAATTATGCTTACATGTTAATTTTCAAGATAGAAGTCCCATATTGTAAAGAACACCAGACTTGCAATCAAAAGAGAAATATATGTTCAGTACCAACAATTCTATAAAAAGCTGATTCTATTAATGTTAATTTCCTAAACTTAGGAAGTCCAATTCAAAACTTTATTATTTTTCTTTTTAAAGATATATGTATTTATTCACTTTACATTCCAATATCAGTCTCCCTTTCCTCCTGGTACCACCGTATGCAGATCCTCCCCCACTGTATCCTCTCCTTGTTTGAAAAAAGGAAGTCCCCCTCAAGATATTTACACCCCCACTACCTCCCCGACTAGACCACACACATACACACACACACACACACACACACACACACACACACACACACACACACACACTGCATCTCAAGATGCTGCAGTACTAGGTGTATTCTCTTTCACTGTGGACCGACAAAGCAGACTACTTAGGGGAACAGGATCCACAGGCAGGCAGGTAACAGACTCTGGGACAGCTTCTGCTCCAGTTGTTGGAGGATTTGCCTGAAGAGCAAGATGCTCGTATTCTACATAAGGGCAGGGGTCCTAGGTCCAGCCCATGTTTGCTCTCTGGTTGGCTATTTAGGCTCTGGGAAAAACAAAGGGTCCAGAGTAGTTTACTCTGTTGATTTTCCTGTGGAGTCCTTGTCCTCCTCAGGTCTTTCAATTCTTTCCAAACTCTCCCATAAGACACAGAGAGCTCCATCTAATGTTTGGTCATGGATCTTTGTATCTCTTTCCATTGGCTGCTGGATGGAGCCTCTCAGAGGACAGTTTCTGTTTGCAAGCATAACAGAGTGTCATTAATAGTGTCAGGGATCAGTTCTTGCCCATGGGGTGGGTCTCAGTATGTAACAGTCTTTGCTTGGCCATACTATCAGTCTCTGCTCTATCTTTGCCCCTGTCCTTCTGGTAGGCAGGACACATTTTGAGTCTAAAGTTTTGTGAGTGGGTAACTGCCATTATCCCTTCACTGGGAGAGTTTTGTTTGGCTAGAGGAAGTGGCCACATCAGGATTCATATCCCTAACTGCTAAGAATCTTAGCTAATATATATCCTGTGGGCCTTCACCCATGATGGGTCACTGGCACATCCTAGAGATTGTTTCCCTGCCACCATTGATTTCCTTCCTCTCTCCCCTGCTCCTTCTACATCCCTACATCTGATGAGCCCCCACACTGCTCCCTTTCCAATTCCCTCTCCCAATTAGTTTCCCCTTCCATCAACTTTCTATATGTATTTGGTTTCCCCTTCTGAGAAATATTCAATGGTCCTCTCTTGGGTACTCATTGTTATTTGGAATCTTTGGGTCTGTGGATGGTTATCCTGTACATTTTTTGGCTAATATCCACTTCTCAGTAAATTGTACATGCCATGCACATTCTTTTGTGTCTAGGATACCTCACTCAGGATAATATTTTCTAGTTATATCCATTTGCCTGCAAATTTCATGATGTCCTGTTTTTAATGACTAAGTAGTTTTCCATTGTGTGAACGAACTACATTTCTTTATCCATTCTTTAGCTGAGGCACATCTGGGTTTTTTTCAGTTTCTAGCTATTATGAGATAAAGCTGGTATGATCGTAGTTGAGCAAGTGTCCTTCTGATATGGTTCAGCATCTTTTGGCTGTATACCCACAAGTGATATAGCTGGGTCTTGAGGTAGAACTATCCCAAATTTTCTGAGAAACAGCCAAATTGGTTTCCAAAGTGATTGTACAAGTTTGTATTCCCATCAACAATGGAGGAGTGTTGCCCTTGCTCCACAACCTTGCCAGTATGTGCTACACTTGAGTTTTTGATCTTAGCCATTTTGACAGGTGTAAGATGGAATCTCAGTGTTTTTGGTTTGAATTTCCCTGATAAAGAAGGATGTTGAAAATTTCTTTAGGTGCTTCTTGAACATTCAAAATTCCTTCATTGAGAATTCTCTGTTTAGCTCTGTACCCCAGGTTTAATTAGGTTAATTGGGTTGTTGATATCTAACTTTTTGAGTTCTTCATGTATTTTGGATATAACTTGATCATAGTGGATGATGTCTTTGATGTATTCTTGGATTTGGTTTACTAGTATTTCTTTTTTCTTTCTATTTTTTCTTTTTCTTCTTTTTTGTGTATGTTTGAATCAATGTTCATAAGGGTAGTTTGTTTGAAACTCTCTTTGAGTTTTGTGTGGTCTAGGTATCAGGGTGACTGTGGCCTCATAGTTTGAGTTTGACAGTGTTCCTTCTGTTTCTGTTTTGTGGAATAGCTTGAGGAGTATTGGAATTTAAAAGTTTGCTAGAATTTCACACCAAATTCATCTGCCCTGGAGCATGTGTTTGTTTGTTTGAAGCTTCTTCTTCTTCTTTTTTTTTTCAAGACAGGGTTTCTCTGTATAGTCCTGGCTGTGCTGGAATCTGCACACCAGGCTAGACTCAAACACAGAGATCCAAATGTTTTTGCCTCCTCAATGCTGAGACTAACAGAGTGTGCCATCCCCACCCACCCTAGTGCTGTTTTTGTTTGGGAGAGTTTTAATGACTACTTCTATGTCCTTAGGGATTTTTAGGACTACTCAGATAGTTTATGTGGTCTTGATTTAGCTTTGGTAATTGTCTAGAAAATCATTCATTTCATTTAGATTTTCCAATTTTTTGGAATAGAGGCTTTGAAGTAAGACCTAGTGATTATTTGAATTTCCTCACTGTCCACCATTATGTCTCCCTTTTCATTTACGATTTTGTTAACTTGGGTACTGTTTTTCTGCTTTTTAGTTAGATTGGCTAAGGGTTTTGTATCTTGTTGATTTTCTCAATGAACCAACTCTTGATTTTGTTGATTCTTTTATTGTACTATTTTTCTAGTTGATTGAATTCAGCCATGAGTTTGGTTATTTTCTGCTATCTACTTCTCCTGGGTGTGCTTGCTTCTTTTTTGTTTCTAGAGCCTTCGGGTGTACTTTTAATTCATAAGTATAAGAACCCTCATATTTATTTAGTTCTATGAACTTTCCTCTTAGCAATTCTTTTATGGTATCCCATAAATTTGGGGTTGTTGTGTCCTTATTTTCATTGAATTCTAGAAAGTCTTTAATATATTTCTTTATTTCTTCCCTGACCCAATGATCATTTATGAGAGAGTTGTTCAGTTTCCAAGACTATTGGGCTTTCTGTTGTTTTTGTTGTTATTGAAGACCAGCCTTAGTTCATGTTGATCTGATAGGATACATGAGATTATTTTAATCTTCTGGTATCTGTTGAGGCTTGCTTTGTAATTGACCATATGGTCAATTTTGGAGAAGATTCTGTGAGGTACTGAGAAGAAGGTATATTCTTTTGTGCTCAAGTGAAATGTTATATAGGTACATGTTAGGTTCATTTGAATCATAATGTCTGTAAGATTCATTATTTCTCTGTTTAGTTGCTATCCAGATGACCTGTCCATTGAAGAGAGTGGTGGAGTGTTGAAGTCTCCCAGTATTAACGTATGAGGTTTGATGTGTGATTTAAGTTTTAGTAATGTTTCTTTTATGAATATAAATTGGCTAGATGTTAGACCCAGAGTAAACTCTGTCTTGTAATTTGGTATTTGGGACTTAAAAGTATTTCATTGATTTTGCCCCCTACAATATGAAATATTGCTCCTACCTTTCTCATGCTCACACCAATTATTTGGCCATTGATATTATAATATATAACTATTTTAATATAAATATAAATGCAAATAATGCATATAATTATATTTCATATGTAAATAAAAATAAATTATATTGTGATATTTTCAGATTATATATATCATTTTACTATATTCTGTATTTGGTGATTGTGACTCTACACAATTTTACAATTTTTGCTTTTTTATTGATTGCAGACTTCATATATACATACATGTAATATGTTTTGATCAAGTCTAACCCATATATCTTAAATCTAATTCTTCCCCTATCTCCATAACCACTATGTCATATCCTAATTCTAGACCTTCTTTTCTTCCTTTTATTAACCCCTACAATCTGTATAGTGTTGACACTATGTGCATGTGTGTAGGGCCCTTTACTGGAGCCTGAATAACCTCTCAGGGGCCTACTTCCTGAAGAAAAGTGACTTCTTTCCAGCAGTCACAGACTGCCAATAGCTGACAGCTAAGGAGAATTTCCTTCCTCCTTCCCACTCATCCCTGGATTGGATTTGTCTTGATCTTGTGTAGGCATTTTGCATGCCATCACAGTTAGTGTCTGTTTATATGTGCAACTACCAAGTGATGTCCAGAAAGCAGTTTCAGTGTAGTCATGCCCTGCCTTTGGCTCTTCTGTCTATGATGCCTAAGCCTATGTAAGAGGGAAGAGTGTTATAGAAGTCACCTTTAGGAATAAGCACAATAAAATTTCTCAATCTCTGGGTCTTTGCGTTAATCACTAAAATTAAGTTGTGTTAATTTACTAAAACAAGATTTTCTGATGAGTGAGGGAGGCAGTAATATATGAATATATGAATAGATAAAGTTAATATAGTAATTAGGTACATGGATGTGATTATAGTAATATATGAATAGGGAACATTAATTGCCATATCAATTAATAATAATAATAATAATAACAATAATAATAATAATAATAGGATGTTTTTCACTGTGGCTTATGATCTATTTTTCAAGAGATTCTTAATTCTGTTAACAGTGCAGGCATGAAGTTTATCTTGAGCAGTATACTGTAAAGCCAGTTAGAAAGTCCTTGCTATTTCTTGAGGATCAGCACACAGGAACTGTGGTCCAGAAGGGCACTAAGCTCAGAACACTCCAAGCTGGTAGGAGAACTTTGCAATGTGTAAGAATCTCCCACTTGGTACCTGTTTAGGATTCATGAATGTTTAGGATTCATAATATATCAAACTTGCCACAATGAGAAGTCAGTAGAGGCTGTTCGTGAAGGTACATTTGAGCATTTGCATTAGTCTTTCTTTGAAGGTCATGTAGAAATTTTTATTTTCTGGATATCATGCAGAATTCTACACCAAGTACATTCTTTTATTTAGAAAATTTGAAATAATACTACTTTATTAGTTTTTATAGGCTTATTTCAGTTATTTACTTTATTATGATTTAACATTGGTAGAATATATATATATATACATAAAATTTCTCTTAGATTTTACAATGTAGTAATATATATATTCAGAGTATAAATTTATATACATATACATACATACATATATATATATATATATATATATATATATATATGAATTTCCTAAAGGCTGATTGTAATATCTACATGTTCATCTCTCATTATTTCTTGTTCAGTCCAGCAGTGGTGGCATATGCCTTTAAACCCAGTATCAAGAATTCAGGAGGAACAGGTAAACAGATCTCTGAGTTTTATTCCAGTCTAGCCTAACTCAACTCACAAAGCATGTTTCCAGAGAGTCAGGGCTACACAGAGAATCCTTGCCTCAAAACAATATAAAACACCCCCCCCCTCAAATACTTATTTCTGTTTATGGTTGAGTTCTACTGGGAATCCTACAAGTGGGAGCAGAACCTTTCTATGACACTTTTTCCTGCTTGTGAGACCTTTTTTTCCTCTAATGGGTTGATTTGTCCATCCTTGATGTGATGGTCTGTGCCTGGTCTTATTGTAGCTTGTTATGTGCTGTTTGGTTGAGCCTGCTTATTCCTGAGGGAGGGCAGAAGTGGAGTGGATCTGAGAGAGAGGGGAGGTAGGAATCAGAGACTGGGGGAAAGGGCAGATGGCGAAACTGCAGTGGAGGTATAATATATGAGAAAAGAATAAAAGATAAATTCTTATTTCTTTTTGGGAGTAATTGGGCCAAATAGTTCTCAATCTTCTTAATCCCTTCAAAAGAAGAAACTTTTCATTTCATTGATTCTTGGTTTTGATTTTTTCATTTCTACTTAATTTCATCCCTCACTTTTATTATCTCTTGAGTATCCTCACTTTTCTATGAAGACACATTTCTATGAACTTTCATCTTAGTACTGTGTTCATTGTGTCCCAAAAGATTTAGATATAGGCTGTTTTTATTTTTATTCAAGCATTGCAATCTGTAATTTTCTTTCTTGATTTCTTCCATGGCCCATTGATATTTCAGTAGTATGGTTCAGTTTCCATTAATTTAAGCATTTTCTAAAGTTTCTATTGCAGTTTATGTTTAGTTTTATCTCATTATTGTCAGACGGAATTCAGTGTGATATTTCTATTTTCTTATGTTTGCTGAGGCTTGCTTGAACAGCATGGTAATGTGGTTGATTTAAGAAAAATTCATGGGCTACTGGGAAGAATGTTTGGATGGAATGTTCTACAGATGTCTATTAGGTTTATTTGTTTTTTTTTTAATTAATTATTTTAAACTCCAAATTTTATTCCTTCCTTGTCCACTCTCTGACTGTTCCACATCCCATAACTCCTCCCCCACACCCCCATCTCCATGACGATGTCTCCACCCACCCACCACCCACCTGGCCAGACCTCCCCACTCCCTGGGGCCTCCAGTCTCTTAGGGGTTAGGTGCATCTTCTCTGACTAAACCCAGACCCTGCAGTCCCGTGCTGTATATGTGTTAGAGGCCTTATATCAGCTAGTGTATGCTGCCTGGTTGGTGATCCAGTGTCGGAGAGATCTCAGAGGGGCAGGTTAATTGAGACTGTTGGTTCTCCTACAAGGTTGCTCCTCTCCTCAGCTTCTTTCAGTTTTTTGCTAATTCAACCACAGGTGTCAGCAGTTTCTGTTCATTGGTTGGGTGCAAATATCTATATCTGACTTTTTCAGCTACATGTTTGGTCTTTCAGAAGGCAGTCATGATAGGCCCCTTTCTGTGAGTGTTCCATAGCTTCAGTGATAGTGTCAGGCCTTGGGGCCTCCCCTTGAGCTGGATCCTACTTTGGGCCTGTCGCTTGACCTCCTTTTTCGCAGGCTCTTCTCCATTTTCATCCATGCAGTTCTTTCTGACAGGAACAATAATGGGTCAGAATTTTGACTGTGGGATGGCAACCCCATCCCTCACTTAATGCCCAGTCTTCCTATTGGAGGTGGGCTCTATAACTTCATTCTTCCTACTGTCAGGCATTTTATCTAGGGTCCCTCCCTTTGAGTCTTGAGAGTCTCTTATTTCCCAGGTCTCTGATGCATTTTGGAGGGTCCCCCCAAACTCCTACCTCCCAAGGCTACCTGTTTCCATTCTTTCTGCTGGCCCTCAGGTCTTCAGTCCTTTTCCCTGAACCAATACCAGATCAGGTTCTCCTCTTCCCACCCTCCCTGCTCACTTTCCCTCCCAGGCCCCTCCCTCCGTTCTGACTTGTGATTACTCTCTTCTCCCTTCCAAATGGGACTGAGGCGTTCTCTCTTGGGACCTTCAGCTTATTGACTTTTTGAGTTCTGTGGACTGGAGCTTGGGTATTCTGTACTTTTTTTTTATTGGTTAATATCCACTTATTAGTGAGTACACACTATGTATGTCCTTTTGGGTCTGAGTTACCTCACTCAAAATGATATTTTCTAGATCCATCCATTTCCCTGTCCAATTAATATTCTTATTGGTTAGAGTGGGATAGTGATGTAACTCAGTATTATTGTGTTAGGGTTAGTCTGTGGATTTAGGTTTAATTGTGTTTATTTTATGAAATTTAGTGCACCTGTAACTGGTGTTTATGTATTTAGCATTGTAACACCCCTGTAGTGGATATTTTTCTTTCTTTTTTCTTTTTTTTTTTTTTTCATCTTTTTTTTAAAATTGGGTATTATATTTACATTTCAGATTTTATCCCCTTACCCCACTTCCTCCCACCACCCAGGAACCTCCTATCCCATCACCCGTCCTCATGCTTCTATGAGGATGTGCCCCCACCTCCTCCCACCCCCACTACCCCCTCCCCACCCTCACATCCCCCCCCCCACACTCTGTGATTGTTTTTCATTGGACCAAGAATTTCTTCTCCCACCTATGCCTGACAAGGCCATCCTCTCCTACATATATTGCTGGAGTCATGGGTCCCTCCCTATGTGCTCCCATGCTGGTGGTTTATACCCTGGGGTCTCTGGTTGGTTGGTATTGTTGCTTTCCTCCTGGGATTACAAATCCTTTCTGCTCCTTCATTCTTCTCTCTAACTTCTCCATTGGGAAACCCTTGATCATATCAGTGGTTAGCTGTGAGCATCGTCCTCTGAATGTGTCAGTCTCTGGCAGACCTCTAAGGAGACAGCTATATCATGTTCTTGACAGCATGCACTTCCAGCCATCCACATCAGTGTCTAGCTTAGGTGACTGTACATGGGATGGATACCCAGGTGGAATGGTCTCCAGATGGCCCCTCCTTCAGTTTCTGTCCCATGTTTTGTTTACATATTTGGTCCCTTGAGTATTTTTGTTACTCGTTCTAAGTAGAACTGAGGCATCCCCTCTTGGTCTTCCTTCTTCATAAGCCTCATGTGGTCTGTGGGTTGAGTCTTCGCTATTCCAAGCTTTTGGGCTAACATCCACTTATCTGTGAGTAAATACCATGTGTGATATTTTGTGATTGGGTTAACTCACTCAGGATGACATTTTCTAGTTCCATACACTTACCTAAGAATTTCTTGAATATATTATTTTTAATAGCTGAGTAGTACTCCATTGTGTAAATGTACCACATTTTTTAAAATCCATTCCTCTGTTGAAGGACATCTGGGCTGGTTCCAGCTTCTGGCTATTATAAATAAGGGTGCTATGAACATAGTGGAGCATATGTCCTTAGTATATGTTGGAGCATCTTCTGGGTGTATATATTCCCAGGAGTGGTATAGCTGGGTCCTCAGGTAGTGCTATGTCCAATTTTCTGAGGAACCTCCAGACTGATTTCCAGAGTGGTTGTACCAGCTTGCATTCCCACCAACAGTGGAGGAGTATTCCTCCTTAAGGTGCTTCTTGGTTATTCGAATTTCCTCAGTTGAGAATTCATTGTTTAGCTCTGTACCCCATTTTTAATAGGGTTATTTGTTTGTCTGGAGTCTAATTTCTTGAGTTTTTGTATATAATGTATATTAGCCCTCTATTGGATGTTGGATTGGTAAAGATCTTTTTCCAATCTGTTGGTTGCTGTTTTGTCTTATTGACAGTATCTTTTGCCTTACAGAAGCGTTGGAATTTTATGAGGTCCCATTTGTCAATTTTTGATCTTAGAGCATAAGCCATTGGTGTTCTGTTCAGGAACTTTTCCCCTGTGCCTAAGCATTCGAGGGTCTTCCCCACCTTCTCTTCTATTAGTTTCAGTGTATCTGGTTTTATGTGAGGGTCCTTTATCCACTTGGACTTGACCTTTGTACAAGGGCATAGGAATGGATTGATTTGCATTCTTCTACATGCTGACCTCCAGTTGATCCAGCACCATTTATTGAAAATGCTGTCCTTTTTCCACTGGATGGTTTTAGCTCCTTTGTCAAAGATCAAGTGACCATAGGTGTGTGGGTTCATTTCTGGATCTTCAATTCTATTCCATTGATCTTCCTGTCTGTCCCTGTACCAATACCATGCAGTTTTTATCACTACAGCTCTGTAGTACAGTTTGAGGTCAGGGATGGTGATTCCCCTACAAGTTCTTTTATTGTTGAGAATGGTTCTCTCTATCCTGGGTTTTTTGTTATTCCAAATGAATTTGCAAATTGCTCTTTCTATCTCTATGAAGACTTGATTTGGAATTTTGATGGGGATTGCATTGAATCTGTAGATTGCTTTTGGCAACATCGCCTTTTTTACTAAGTTAATCCTGCCAATCCAGGAGCATGGGAGATCTTTCCATCTTCTGAAATCTTCTTTGATTTCTTTTTTCAGAGACTTGAAGTTCTTGTCATACAGATCTTTTACTTGCTTGGTTAGATTTACTCCAAGATATTTTATATTATCTGTGGCTATTGTGAAGGGTGTCATTTCCCTAATTTCTTTTTCAGCCTGTTTATCTTTTGAGTAGAGGAAGGCTACTGATTTATTTGAGTTGATTTTATATCCAGCCCCTTTACTGAAGTTGTTTATCAGGTTTAGGAGTTCTTTGGTGGAAATTTTAGGGTCACTTAAGTATACTATCTGCAAATAGTGAAATTTTGACTTCTTCCTTTCCTATTTGTATCCCTTTGACTTCCTTTTTGTTGTCTAATCACTCTAGCTAGGACTTCCAGTAGTATATTGAATAGGTAGGTTGAGAGTTGGCAGCCTTGTCTAGTCCCTGATTTTAGTGGGTTTGCTTCAAGTTTCTCTCCATTTAGTTTGATGTTTGCTACTGTCTTGCTGTACATTGCTTTTACTATATTTAGGTATGGACCTTGAATTCCTGATCTTTCCAAGACTTTTAACATGAAGGGATGTTGAATTTTGTCAAGTGCTTTCTCAGCATCTAATGAGATTATCATGTGTTTTTTTTTTCTTTGAGTTTATTTATGCAGTCATAACATTGATAGATTCCCGAATATTGAACCATCCCTGCATTCCTGGGATAAAGCCTACTTGATCATAATGGATGATTGCTTTGATGTGTTCTTGGATTCTGTTTGGAAGAATTTTATTGAGTATTTTTGCATCAATATTCATAAGAGAGATTGGTCTGTAGTTCTCTTTCTTTGTTGGTTCTTTGTGAGGCCTAGGTATGAGCGTATTTGTAGCTTCATAGAATGAATTGGGTATTGTTCCTTCTGTTTCAATTCTGTGGAACAGTTTGAAGAGAATTGATATTAGGTCTTCCTGGAAGGTCTGATAGAATTCTGCACTAAAACCATCTAGCCCCAGACTTTTTTTGGTGGGGAAATTTTTAATGACTGCTTCTATTTCTTTAGGGGTTTTGCAGCTGTTTAGATGTCTTATCTGTGCCTCCTTTAACTTTGGTACCTGGTATCTATCTAGAAAATTGTCCATTTCATCCAGATTTTCCAATTTTGTTGAGTATAGTTTTTTGTAGTAGGATCTGACATTTTTTTTTATTTCCTCTGTTTCTGTTGTTATGTCTCCCTTTTCAGTTCTGATTTTACTAATTTGAGTACTGTCTCTGCACCCTTTGGTTAGTCTGGCTAAGGGTTTGTCTATCTTGTTGATTTTCTCAAAGAACCAGCTCCTTGTTTTGTTGATATTTTGTATAGTTCTTTCTGTTTCAACTTTGTTGATTTTAGCCCTGAGTTGGATTATTTCCTGCCATCTACTCCTCTTGGGTATATTAGCTTCTTTTTGTTCTAACACTTTCAGTTGTGCTGTCAAGTTTTTAGCGTATGCTCTTTCCATTTTCTTTTTGAGGGCACTTAGAGCTATGATTTTTCCTCTTAGTACTGCTTTCATGGAGTCCCACAAATTTTGATATGATGTGTTCTCATTTTCATTTAAATTCTAAAAAGTCTTTAATTTCTTTCTTTATTTCTTCCTTGACCAAGTTATCATTGAGTAGAGCATTGTTCAGTTTCCACATGTATGTGGGCTTTCCTTTCTTTTTGTCCATGTCAAAGACGAGTCTTAGTCCCTGGTGGTCTGATAGGATACATGGGATTATTGCAATATTTTTGTATCTGTTGAGGCCTGTTTTGTAACCAATTATATGGTCTATTTTGGAGAAGGTACCATGAGGATCTGAGAAAAAGGTATATTCTTTTGTTTTAGGATGAAATGTTCTATAGATGTCAGTTAAGTCCAATTGGTTCATAACTTCTGTTACTTTCATTGTATCTCGGTTTAATTTCTGTTTCCATGATCTGTCCATAGCTGAGAGTGGGGTGTTGAGATCTCCCACAATTATTGTGTGAGGTGCAATATATGCTTTAAGCTTTAGTAAAGTTTCTTTTATGTATGTGGGTGCCCTTGCATTTGGGGCATAAATGTTCAGAATTGCGAGTTCCTCTTGGTACATTTTTCCTTTGATGAATATGAAGTGTCCTTCTTTATCTTTTTTGATTACATTTGGTTGAAAAACAATTTTATTTGATATTAGAATCGCTACTCCCTCTTGTTTCTTGGGACCATTTGCTTGGAAGATTGTTTTCCAACCTTTTACTCTGAGGTAGTGTCTGTCTTTTTCACAAAGGTGCATTTCCTATATGCAGCAAAATGTTGGATCCTGTTTATGTATCCAGTCTGATAGTCTATGTCTTTTTATTAGTGAATTGAGTCTATTGATATTAAGAGATATTAAGGAAAAATGAATGTTGCTTCCTGTTATTTTTGTTTTTGGCAGTAGAGTTATGTTTGTATAGCTACCTTCTTTTAGGGTTGTTGGAAGATTACTTTCTTGCTTTTTCTAGGTTGTAGTTTTCTTCCTTGTGTTGGAGTTTTCCACCAATTATCCTTTGAAGTGCTGGATTTGTGGTAAGATATTGTGTAAATTTAGATTTGTCATGGAATATTCTGGTTTCTCCATCAATATTGATTGAGAATTTTGCTGGGTATAGTAGTCTGCACTGTCATTTGTGTTCTCTTAGGGTCTGTATGATATCCGTTCAGCATCTTCTGGCTTTTATAGTCTCCGGTGAGAAATCTGATGTAATTCTTATAGGTCTGCCTTTATATGTTACTTTGCCTTTTTCCATTACTGCTTTTAGTATTGTCTCTTTGTTTTGTATATTTGATGTTTTGATTATTATGTGACGGGAGGTATTTCTTTTTTGGTCTAGTCTATTTGGGGTTCTGTAGGCTTCTTGTATACTTAAGGACATCTCTTTCTTTAGGTTAGGGAAGTTTTCCTCTATAATTTTGTTAAAGATATTTACTGGCCCTTTAAGTTGGGAGTCTTCACCCTCATCTATACCTATTATTCTTAGGTTTGGTCTTCTCATTGTGTCCTGGATATCCTGGATGTTTTGTGTTAGGAGCTTTTTGCATTTTACATTTTCTTTGACAGTTGTGTCTATGTTTTCCATAGTATCTTCTGAACATGAGAGTCTCTCTTCTATCTCTTGTATTCTGTTGGTGATGCTTGTATCTTTGACTCCTGATCTTTTTCTTAGGTTTTCTATCTCCAGGGTAGTCTCCCGTTGAGATTTCTTTATTGTTTCTACTTCCATTTTTAGATCCTGGATGGTTTTGTGTAATTCCTTCACCTGTTTGGTTGTGTTTTCTTGCATTTCTTTAAGGGCTTCTACCTGTTTACCTGTGTTCTCCTCAAATTCTTTGAGAGTGTTGTTTATATCCTTTTTAAAGTCCTCTATCATCATCATGAGAAGTGATTTTAATTCTGAATCCTCCTTTTCTGGTGTGATGTGGTATTCAGGACTTGCTATGTTGGGGGAACTGGGTTCTGGTGATGCCAAGTAGCTTTGGTTTCTGTTGTTTACATTCTTATGCTTGCCTTTTGTCATTTGGTTAGCTGTAGTGCTACTTGCACTCACTGGTTCTGACTGGAGTCTGCCTTTCCAGGTATCTTGGTTGTGTCAGAGCTCCTCGGGGTCCGGATGTCTCTATGATCCTGAGCTCCAGCTGTTCTGGGTACAGTGGCTTTTCTAGGATATCTCAGGATATCGTGTCTTCACAGTAGTAGGCCAGCTAGGTGTTTGCTGCTCTGAGTGTAGTTGCTCCTCTAAGACACTTCAGGATATGGTGCCCCCTGCTCTGCAGCTCTGTGGTCCATGACCTCTCTAGGATTCCTACAGCTCTGAGGTCTGTGACTTCTCTAGGATGCCTCTGGACACAGTTTCCTCAGGGGAGCAGATCAGCTGTGTGACTGCTCCAGCCTCCGGGATCTGGGCAATGGGCAGATGGGGAGTGGTTTTCCGCAGGGATTGGTTCTTGATGCTAGGTGCACTCTGGGGGCTCCCTACTGCCAGTTGTGCTTCTGGGGGCTAGGGTGGTGTGAGGGTCATCCTACCTGCAGCTCTGCAGTCCATGACCTCTCTAGGATGTCTCTGGACACAGTTTCCTCAATGGAGCAGATCAGCTGTGTGACTGCTCCAGCCTCCGGGATCTGGGCAATGGGCGGAAGGGGTGGATTTAATGAGTAACTATCCTTATTACTTCACACTTTTTTTTTTTTTTTTTTTGCTTTGGCATCTACTTTGTCAGATATGAGAATAGCCATGACCGATTTTTTATTCCCATTTTCTTGGAATACATTTGCCTATTCCTTGGACTACATTTACCTGAAGATGCTGTTTTAGCATGGATAGTGATGTATGCTATTTAGAGCTCCTATGGATGAGTTAAGGGAAGGACTGAAGGAGCTTGAAGGAGTTGGCAATCCCATAAAAAGAACAACAATGTCAATCAACTAAGCCAGACCCATGGGAGCTCCCAGAGCCTAGGCCACCAACCGAAGGGCAGACATGGGTTGGTCTGTGGCCCCTGGCACATATGTAGCAGAGGAATGCCTTGTATGGCCTCAGCTGGAGAGGATGCACCTAATCCTGTAGAGACTTGGTGCCCCAGGGAAATGGCGAGGTGAGGTTGGTTGAGTGGGTAAGGGGGTGGGTGGATGGGTAGAGGAGCACCCTCTCAGAGGCAAAGGGGAGGGAGATGGGTTGAAGAACTATTTTGGGAGGTACCAAGTAGGGGACAATATTTGGAATGTAAATAAATAAAACAATTAAAAATTATGAACAGGACAGGCAGTGGTGGTGCACACCTTTAATCTCAGCACTTGGGAGGGAGAGGCAGGTGGATTTCTGATTTCGAGGCCAGCCTGATCTACGGAGTGAGTTACAAGACAGCTAAGGCTATACAGAAAAACCCTGTCTCGAAAAACAAAAAAAAAAAAAAATTATGAACAGGTTAGTTTGTATAAACAGAGTATACATTCATATAAAATCATGCAGTTAAATGTATACAGACTCTTTAAATTCTGTTCCTGTAAAACCAGTAGGTAAGTGATACAATTTTATTGTTTTATACATTGATCAATAAAATATGAACAAATCCTCTACCATTATACAAGTAAATGGTAATTTATTTGTGTTAATTAGCACATTGACTAAAGGATAGATTTCATATTTACCTTTCATAATATTTTCTTAAAGTCAGATGAAAAGATTTATAATTAAAACAGATTCACAAATACAGATGTTGGTCTGCACCACTTGTGAGAGTTCTCTTGTCAAAGCTTTATTACTATGCAGTGTCATTGTTTGGTTCCCTCTTTAATGATGCCTGTAAAATGGATTTGGAGCATACCCTGCTTTAATCATTTTTCCTGAGGAATTATGCTCTATACTATCAGAAAAAACTTTCAAAGATTGCTATATTTTTAAGGTTGAAAAATATAAGTGCCAGAGAATAGAATTAAAACAAATGTATCTGATTTGCAGAGAGAATAGTGTGAAGGAAATTTTCATCACGGTTTTTGAGTACACAGTGTGAGAAGCTCACAAAGGTGAAATATTCCCCTACTATTTTAAGAAAGTTGTTGAACAAGTCTTTTGCTTAGAAAACATTTTAGTTTCTGTATACTTACACATTTTAAGGAATTTAGAAAATGAAAGATTATGTGGTATTTATGTATCTTAAAGTAGAATTCCCATTAATTTTTTTTTTAGATTTTCATTATTTATTTCCAACTTCATTTCATTCTCATGATGACAATTTAAGAAAATGAAAAAGAGAAACTATTTTTGTGTGGCTCAAAAGCAGATTACCACTGAACCTAAATACTACTTTCCTCTATCTTTAGCCATAACATTTGAAATGTGTTTTATTGACATTAAATAGACTAATAGTCAACCATACCTAGGATTGTAGCAGGTAGGAAACATTGTAGCAGCAATGAAAAGATAAGTGAATAAGAATTATAAGAGCTTTTTCTTTATTAAAAAACTGCACAACAAATTATGAGACATTTAAATTTGGTTGAGACATACAATACATATTTGTAGAAAATACAGGTAGAGACTAACTTCACACCACTGACATAATAGCTACACATGGATGAAAGACATTATTATAAATCTTATAAAATATTATAGTCATATAATATCAAGAGTTATGAGATATTATATGTGGATATTTCAGAAGATGCAGTTTTCTCTTCCCAGTGCTGAGTATTGCATAAACCCAGACGTCTTTACCCCTGAGCTAGACCTTTAATCCTGTGTATCTGAGACTATTCTTAAACATAAAATTTGCTTCCAAGTTCTGGGAATCTGGATATGTACCAGTATACAGAAAAAGAAGGATTTGTATAGTACATCAAATATTACCAATGAGATAAATCAAAACAGAATTGATTTTATAAATAGTTCCATGTGTCAGAACACTGCACTATTCTCACCTAAATAAATGATACTTGGATAAAGAATCATGCCAGCATGCAGAAGCGTTTCATTGTAACTATCTGTTGCAATAAAAATGTACAATATATCATGAATTAAACAATTTTATAGAAAATGGGAGAAATATATAACCAATTAAGTGTATAGGGAATGAAAGCAGTAAATGCATAACAATGTTAAATAGCTCTAACATTAAGCAGGGAAAATAAAATTATAATATCATTTACACATTGTGCAAATGTCAGCTTATTGACAAAAATGTCAAATTTTGACATAAAAAGATGGATTAAAGCAAAACTGAATAGGTTTAAATAATGGCTTCTACACTGGGTATCTGAAAGATCTTGAGCCAGTTGACAAAACTCTATAACTTATTTAATCCCCTCATGTATAAAATTAAAGATGATGTTTCTCATATTACAAATTTATTTTGTATGTAGACTGATTTAGATATATAGTATGTCATGTGTTAACTACTCTGTTTGCTACCAAAATTATTAACAAGATTAATAGGATAATGTTTCTCAATATCCTTTGAAAGTAAATTAATATATTTTATTTTAAATTTTCCTCCCCTGTGATCTATTAGTGCTACATTCCAGAATATATCTGAAGTAAAAATGACCTCTCAGAATGTCACTTGATTATAAGATTTATTTTTTTGTCAGTAGATTGGGAGTTCGATGAAAGCCTGAGCTACATGAAGAAATTTTGTCTCAAAAATGAAATAAATACAAAATGGAACTTAAAAAGAAACGAATTTCCATTTTTGTGAAGAGAATTCAAAGCAGTTCTCTTAAAGGATTCGAAATGGCTTGACCTCATTTGTTTATAAATCACGTGTTTAGTTATGACTATTGCTTTCAACAAGAAAATTTGTACAGTAAAATATGTAGGTCTTAGAATATAATTTCAGGAGATAGGGGTGTATGATAAAGATAAACAGGTATCGATCCATGGGTTTCAACTTGGATTTATGGATATTTAGGACTCAAATTTCACATCTATGAGAGCAAGACTTTTTTTCTTAATAATTGCCATGATGTGAAGACTACAATGTGTTTTATATTGAAGAAAGAATCATGATTTAGCTTGTTATAAAGGAGTAAATAAGCTTTGTAATATAAGCTATATTTCAGTGTTTTGTAAGCCAGGTGAACTACAAGAAAATATTCTGTCAAATCTATATGCATGTTATTATTTCTATAGTTTCTCCCTAATTTCTCAAATACCTGTCTTGCATTATGCAGTGGTATATGCAATATTAATTTGAGGATAATATCAAATTATTTTCATTGAGACATTAAGACTATACATATATTCAAATTATTAAGGAGCACAAATCACTACCCAAAGTATAATGTCAATTTTAAGATTATTCTAAATAACAACTGATGACAGACATCTTTAACCGTCTTTGTTCTTCTCTATTTAGGAAACTTTCATATCTTCTTATTTATTATGTAATAATATTGTTTATACTTATTAATTTAAGTGTAGACTCCTATATTTTGAACCATAGAATTACAAAATATTTTAGGTTTATGGAGTTTATATCTTGACATTGTATTTTAGGTTTATACTGTTTAGGTTTATAAATTTATAATGACTGTAATTTGGTCAACCTTTATAAATGGAAAAATGGAAAAGCTGAAAAACACTGTGCTCAGAGCCTAATAGTTTCTTCAACTGTTCTCAAAAGTGTTGCTTACAAGCTTATCAGTGAAACCTCTTATCTATTGTAATTACCCAAGTAGAACGTCTTGAAATGATGTGGGTTTTGTATAATGATGTAGTTTAATAATGGTTTTTGTCTTTCTGTTTTGTTAAAAGAGAATAAAATAAAACTAACAGGCCAGCAATTCAATATCTCCATTTAAACAAGTCAGGGAAGTGGGAATTGCACTGAATTATAGTGTCAAATTCATTCATAAAAAAACATCAAATTGTGCAACCTGAAGTTACTGCAATACAGTTTCCATTGATGGAATTCAAAATACAATTTCATGAGGGCATTTTTTCCCATACCATAATGTAAAACTAACCTAAAGAATGAGATGCCTGCCGGGCAGTGGTGGCACACGCCTTTAAGCCCAGCACTTGGGAGGCAGAGGCAGTTGGATTTCTGAGTTCAAGGCCAGCCTGGTCTACAGAGTGAGTCCAGGACAACCAGGACTACACAGAGAAACCCTGTCTCTAAAACAACAACAACAACAACAAAAAACCCAACAACAACAAAAAACAAACAAAAAAAAGAAATGCCCATAAACATACAAGAATCCTACAAAATGCCACATAGACTAGACCAGAAAAGAAATACCACACATCACTTAATAATCAAAACACCAAATGCATAAAACAAAGAAAGAATATTAAATGTAGTAAGGGAAAAAGGCCAAGTAACATATAAAGGCAGACCTATCAGAATTATACCAGACTTCTCAAAAGATACTATAAAAGTAAGAAGATCCTGGACAAATTTCATACAGTCCCTAAGAGAACACAAATGCCAGCCCAGACTACTATATTCAGCAAAAGTCTCAATTACCATAGATGGAGAAACCAAGATTTTCCATGACAAAAACAAATTTACACAGTGTCTGTCAACAAACCCAGCATTACAAAGGATAATATCTGGAAAGCTCCAATACAAGGAGGGAAATTATACCCTAGAAAGAGCAAGAAAGTAACCCTCTTCCAACATATCCAAAAGAAGATAGCCACACAAACAATGCCACTGCTAATAACAGAAATAACAGGAAGCAACAATCTCCTCTCCTTAATATCTCTTAACATCAATGGACTCAACTCCCCAATAAAAAGACAAAAGCTAATGGACTGGAAATATAAAAAGGACCTAACATTTTGCTGCATACACAGATAGTTGAGGGAGGCCTTATCAGGCATCAGTGAAAGTGGGGGGCCTTGATGCCTGAAAGTTTTGATTCCCTAGTGTTGGGAAATTTAAGAGCAGGGAGTTGGGATTGGGAGGATCGTGGGAGCACACCCTCATAGAAATAGGAGGAGGGGCATGAGATAAGAGGATTTGGGGGTAATGAGAGAGGAGATAACATTGAAAGGTAAATAAATAAAATATCCAATTTTAAAAAAGATAATGAGTCTAGCAATTGTAGTTGAGCAGTCGAGACTTTTTGTCAACAATCTAATAAGAGGATTTCATATAATCCTCAAGGATAAAGTAATGTGGAAGAGGCCCATGGAACTTTAAAAAGATTGGTGAGACATACTGTTGCTGAGACAAAGAAAGATGCTGACCCGTGAGCTTGCTGAGTGCCATGATAATGGTGACTGGGGAGCTGTATTGGACATATGTTCCTGACCCACCTTTGCTTGACTTTATCCCAGATGGGACAAGCTGCCTTGACTCAAGTTTTTAGTCCTTGTGGGATAGAGAATCAAAAAGAGAAATCATGTCTCTTGTATTCTTCTTAAAGTTCCCAGCTATTTAGGACTCAATCATGTACTGGTCTAGAAATCAATCCAATATGGGAAATAACAGTCTACTTTAGAATGACTGGATCTGTACATTGTCAGAGACATATTTGGAAGCTAGCTGTAGCTTGCTATGATGTTAGGATAGCAAGAGATAATGTTGGGACAGGATCTGGATTTCAAACAAGAGTGCATGTTTTAAGGCTCTTTTAATTGTCAAGCTAAAATTGTTTTTTTTCTTCTACAGTATTTATTGTAAGTTGTATTGAGTGTATAATTTCCAATTGTGTTAGTGTGTTAAAACCTGGCATGTCTATTATGGGGGACTATCAACCAGCTTTTGTTTCACTGCCCTGAATATTAGAAAACCTTGATTCTCTAATTTGAAAAAATCTTGAAAATGCTGGAAGGAGTTAGGCTTTAAGTTAGGCTTTAAGCAGAAGCAAGAGGGTAGCGGGCTTGATTATTGCTGGTATAACAGCTTTATTACCATTAATTGCTAGCACCACTGCTTCTGCAATAACATTGACACAAGGAGTTAAGAAAACTATTTTTGTTAACCATCTAGCAAAAAATGTTACTAATGTATTGAGTATACAAAAAGATTTATATAGGTATCTGGAACAATGAATGATGCTCTATAACGCATTCAAATTATCTGAAGAAGGTTCAGGGTTCAAAGGTTACGAGCCATGCCAAGTGTCATGACAAATGTCACTGGAGTAGTGTTACTTTTGAAATTCATAATGATTGTCATTATAATTAGAAAAAAACCTTTAAAGACACCTGTAGGATATTTGGCATAATCCTAACACCTCTCTGGGTATGTTAACTTTGCATAGTGAGATTATGAATTTAAAGAGTACTGCTCTGTTGACCTTTGATGCTACAGATAATGCTGATAAAATTATCCATGGCCTGATCTCAGTATTTCCATTTTGGACAAACCTCAGTAATGGCATATATAGCTTGATTAGGCTAGCCCTCCTTGTCCTGCGAATTCTTTTATTCCTGCCCATCATGTTAAAGCTTATCTTTAACAACATCAACATGTTGGCAGCCCAAGTACATGGCTTAAACCTGAAAATGGACTCCCAGACAGAGTTATTAAATTAACAGGCTGGCAAGCCAAGGACAGGTAAGATTCTGCATAGAGGCTTACCAACCTAAGACAAATAATATATATTTCATGATGGGTAAGGAAGGCATTCTTGTCACAAAGACCTAATGTTGAGGCCCACATTCTGCCTCAACACTTTGCCTCAACACTTTTGGGGCTAAGTGCTCTGGTCAAGAGAGAGTGTGGCTCTTGGGGCAAGAGACACAAAGAATGGAGACAAGACAGGGTGTGATTCAGTCTCTTCTATTTTCTCAAGTCTCTCTTATTGAAGGGAATTCTGAGGTATTTATATACACAAGCAGGAGAACACAGGTGAAAACATTTTACCACGTGCACCATACAGCTGAGGTCACTAAACAGCAAAACAAGCTATGTGGGATAAACAATATATTTATCAGAGTGTGCTTCAGCTGTTATAGGCTTTTGACAACCAAGTCTTTCATCAGGGTATATGGTTCCAGATGGCTGCAAAGTTGATCTAGCCGCTTTCTATTAAAGTCGGCTCCCAACAGGTCCCCCTTTTTAAATTTTTTTTTTAAAGGGAAGGCTGGGAAAACTTACGGAAACCATGTCTGTCCTAGGTTGGAACAAAGGACCCCAGCCTCACTTAAGATGGTGAGGCATCCCTTATTTTAGGGGCAAGGGTCTCGATATGCTCTCTTACCCGTCATTGGCTAACCGGCTTAGCACGCAAGTTAGGGGTTAATCCTCATCAGTCTTGATGACAGAGGTTTCAGAGTCCCCTACTTCCAGTCTGTAATAGCGGACCTGTATGGGTTTCATTTGTTATCTGTTGCCGTACCAAAGCCATCAGTTTGAACAGCATGAACCTGAGAGACAAGAGACTTAATATCTAAACCGTTGATATAAAAGCAACACTCTTTAAGGCAACACACAACTTCCCCTGTTGGAGAAGTGAAAGGTCTAAGCCTTGTACCCACAAATTTATACCAATGAAATCCTTGAATTTTGCATCAGCTTAGTAACAATTATACAGATAAAGACAGTCTAATATTAACCACCTCAGTCCCCAAGTCCAGGGAATTGGGGCACCGACTCTTCATTAACTTCTTCAAGCTGAACATAGGCGTTGACTTTTAGAAGAGGAATGAGGGGAAGGGTAAATTGATAAGCATCTGAAGTCTGTCTTAACTGCATCCAGTTGGAAGTCCAGGGCATCAGTGAACATGCAGGTGATAAGATTTATTCTCCAAAGCTGTGTATTCTGTAATATACAAATCTCAAAACAAGGTTTAGTATCAAGATAATTATTTTGATTCTCTGAAATCTAGTGTTGTGGAGGCCTACCTCTGTCATGTCTGATCCATATAATTCTGGAAGACATAACTACTACCTTAATGACCTCACCAGAAAACTCATAGAAAAATCTTTTTTTCCAAATTAGCCTTTCCTTAAGCCAGTAACCAGAAAAACCT
The DNA here is from genome assembly GCF_011762505.2 of Arvicanthis niloticus. Classification (NCBI taxonomy): domain Eukaryota; kingdom Metazoa; phylum Chordata; class Mammalia; order Rodentia; family Muridae; genus Arvicanthis; species Arvicanthis niloticus. The sequence continues at coordinate 66,015,338 of NC_047679.1, forward strand.
TTACATTGAGTTTTTATCCAGAAAAATATTATACAACTCAGAATCACACCCATTTTGAAAGTTAAATCAATTAACATTATCATTCTGCTTAGCTCTCTGTCTAGAGCAGCCTTCTATTTATTCCTCGCGTCTTTAAGGCCTTTTTCATCTGTTTTTACTCACTTATTTCTTGCCCCATTTTTGTTACTATAACCTTTATTTATCTGTTTGGCTCTCTTGACTCAGAGCAGCCTGTAATTTACTCCTTGCATCTTTAAAACTTTTTTCATCTGTTTCTGCTTATTTTTTTCTTGCCCCATTTTTGTTACTATAACCTTTATCTATCTGTTTGGCTCTCTTGACTCAGAGCAGCCTGCAATTTACTCCTTGCATCTTTAAATCCTTTTTCATCTGTTTCTATTTACTTATTTCTTGCCCCGTTTTTGTTACTATGCAATCACCTTTGTTTCACTTCCGAATTCAGCCAGCTCCGTCAGTTGACTGGTTCTCCAGCGCAGGGTGTCTTCCACTGTATCCCGCTTACTGGAGTCCCTGTTCGGGCACCACTAATGTTGAGGCCCACATTCTGCCTCAACACTTTTGGGGCTAAGTGCTCTGGTCAAGAGAGAGTGTGGCTCTTGGGGCAAGAGACACAAAGAATGGAGACAAGACAGGCTGTGATTCAGTCTCTCTTCTATTTTCTCAAGTCTCTCTTATTGAAGGGAATTCTGGGGTATTTATATACACAAGCAGGAGAACACAGGTGAAAATATTTTACCACGTGCACCATACAGCTGAGGTCACTAAACAGCAAAACAAGCTATGTGGGATAAACAATATATTTATCAGAGTGTGCTTCAGCTGTTATAGGCTTTTGACAACCAAGTCTTTCATCAGGGTATATGGTTCCAGATGGCTGCAAAGTTGATCTAGCCGCTTTCTATTAAAGTCGGCTCCCAACAACCTAAGACAGGCTCATTCTTGTTATCAAAAGAAAAAATGGGGAGAGGTGGAGAGCCTTTGGGGCTGCTTGGCAAAAATCTAACATGGGCCAAGGACAAGGAAAGGGACTGTTTCGCAGGAATGTAACATTGGCCAAGTACAAGGAAGTAGGCTTCAAGCAGGAATCTGCTGACATTAAATTACAACAAAGAAGTAATTTCAGATAGGAGTCTAAATTGTAGGCTACAACAAAGTAGTAATCTCAGGGAGGAATCTAAATATTAGGCAGAACAAAGAAGTAATTTCAAAAAGGAATCTGAATTTAAGGCTAGAACAAGGAAGTAGACTTCAGACATGAACATGACCTTGTGCTAGGATAGGGAAGTAGTCTCATATACTTTGGTCATTCTGATAAGCCTTTAGAAATAGTGATCATAGGAGTGTTCATGTAACTGTGTTTAATGCCTTACTTTTTCTTTGACTATTTGTGTTTATTGTATTGCTTGTTCCTTGAGTATTTGCATCTATTGTATTGCTAAACCCTCAACCTAGAAATTACATATATATATATGTATATATATATATATATATATATATATATATATATAATCAAAATTATATAAAAGCATAAAGGAAGAGGGAGTAGGAGGAGAAATGGGGAAATGGGAGGACATCTGTACTGTAAATAAATAAAATATTCAATAAAGAAGTAGAAGCAAAAAAAAAAGAAGAAGAAGAAAAGAAAACACAAAAAGGTCCAAAATAAGGCAATGATAATTCATAGATTTATAGTATGTATAATTGTATATAAAATATTATAATTTTTCATGTGAGCTTGTGCTATCACATATGTCTACTGGGCAATAGAAAATACTTTCTTCATCTGTTCCTGGCTTCCTTTGGATGAAGATGTAGCTCCTCCTGCCTGGATCGTGCCATGCTCCTGCCTTGATGACAATGAACTGAATCTCTGAACCTACAAGCCAGCCCCAATTATATATATATATATATATATATATATATATATCTCAGACACCACTCCCAAGTATTTTAAAAGTTACATTTATATCTATTTACTTCAGAAAAATGACAACAACTATTCAGATTGTGATGAGGCATTAATTCTTTTTAGGTACTTAAAATTAGCATTCAAGATAAAAACTAATAGTTAGAACTTACCCCCCCACACACACACATACATACACAGACACACATTAATATTCATGCATACACACATCAAGGCAGATATGTACACAGTAAGTCATGTAGCACGCATCCCTTTGTAGAGGAGGAAGCAGGAGAGATTGAAAGAATAAGTTTTTACTATAAAGCTAAGATTTAGACATCAAAATAAATCAGTTTAGCTGAATAACTCAATTTAACTTTAAATGAGAAAGGGGAATAGCCACAATTTAAAAAGAGTTAACTATATGTTTTAATGTCCAGGTCTGACAGTTGAGTCACATAGATTAAGGTGAATAATATTTTTGATATTATAATAATTCTTTTTTTGAGACAGGGTTTCTCTGTAGTTCTGGCTGTCCTAGAACTTACTCTGTAGGCCAGGCTGGCCTCGAACTCAAAAATCCTCCTGCTTCTGCCTCCCAAGTTCTGGGATTAAAGTTGTGCACCACCACTGCCCAGCATAATAATTCTTTATCACACAAATTCATCTATAATTGAGTGGAGAACTAAAGAATCAAATATTTCCTACTAATTTGTAAATGAGCCTTACAGAAACTTTACATTTTGCTTTTATATAGTTGAATGCCTTTCCTTTTGACATTCATGTTATTGAATTTTGATTGGAATTAATCAGAATCTTTCATCATCATATCAAGCATGAAGCATGATTACAAAGTCTTTATATTCATTAAGATAGTCTCAAAGGCCTTGAAACTATTCACATGTCCACATAAAGTCAGAGGTCGTTTTAAATGTTTAGGAGCAGATTTTCAAAAAATATACCTTTTTCATTGTAACATGCAAGTTCTGTGTGTATATCTAAAGGATATTTGTGGAATGATAAAGTGACATAAACATTATTTCATTTATTTTCAGGATACAGGAAGAAATATAGCTGCCTTACTGAAGCAAAGAATAGAGCAGAGCCCACAGAATTGCCGGTATGTGAAAGCTGAAGAGGTTTGCTTTCAGATATTATTTAATGTTTCCATCTCAATTCCTACCTGTGGTTTAAATGTTTTCAAATAATTTCAGGAGAGCATTAAATTTTCCACATTGTTCAATGACACTGATCTATGTCTCTCCTACTACAATCTCAGATAACTTAATAAAATTCCTTTTAAAATTTAAGTGTTGATATATGTTTTGTTCCACATATATATTTACAGGGTCACAGGAAATGCATTGATGACTTGAATGTACTAGCAATTTATTAGTCATGACAACGTTTGTATATTTGGATAGGACTGAGGCACAATTTTATCTTTTGAGATGGAATGTGACGTGCAGTAGTACTTCTTACTCCATGCTGTATCAGAAGTAATCATCAAAATATCCAGTTTGAGGGAACACAACAGCAAATATGGTGAAATAAGAATCAGACATCTTGGGATGAAATTCTTACTGTTCCATTTATAATCAGGATAACCTGGAAGAATTTCTTAGAACTTCATTCTTTTAGTTTTCTCCCATTTATAATTTAAAACATATTTCATAGAAAGTTACCTCCCCTGTGTCCAAAGACCTTGCTTGACTGACAATACCATGCTGGTATACTTTATATGAAAGGCATTGTTATAGATAGCTTAATAAGAATTAAATCTGTTTGTATTATGATAAAATATCTGTAATCACAATTGTGAATAAAACCTATTTAAGAGCATTTAAAAATTCATCTTGTCACATCATAACAGAGGTTATCTGACACTTTCAAAAGAGATCTTCTTTTAAACTTCTATTTAAACCTAAAAAAAAAAAAAAACAAAAATGAATATCTGTCATATCATGGCAGGCAGGAAATGCCAAAGATGTTGACCTTCCCTTAGAAACACATGACATCCATTGTTGGTAGTGGAAATCTGGGAGCCTGTATAGGAAGCACATGAGCATAACTTAGCTATCATGAGGCTCCATAAGTGTCCAGGCTTAAATCATCTGGAACTTCACAGAGGAATTGCTGTGTTCCAGGATTGCTAAAGTAAATTATAAAGACATTAAGGTGTTGTTTCTAATATTTGACCTATAATGTAAGGAAGTTTATTCAAAAGTATAAAAATAAACGTTTCTTCGAATTCAGATCTGTTCTCTAACATACCTGTAAAATGAGTGAGGACAATATTAATTAAAATTCTATAAAATAAATTATAAAGAAAACATCAATGATATTGTACAAGTAAATTTTAATTGATTCTACTCTTGAAACTATGAGGAAAGACTTGCTGCTTATGAACCATGATGATGATAAGTTTTGTCAGAGTAACCAAAACCTACCTTTAAGCTAGAAAAAGCATAAGAATAATGAAGGTGATAATGACTCCAAGCAGACCTCTATCCAGTGGGATAAGATACCTAATTCACCTTCCTATCTGTCTATTTCTCTAGACACTCTCATTCCTTTTCTCAGTTTTAAATATCTGTAAGTTGAAGAGATCCAAGTGTGTAGCTACAGTCCCCACTTGCCTGTGTATGACATGTATGCCCAACTGCCAGATAATTATCTAAGCAGATGGTTAACTAGGTTCTATTTTTGTCTTTCTACAATACCACAATTTATTGAATACTAATAAATTCATAAGGTAAAGTGGTTTTATTGACAACAATTTGTCATATACCCTTTTTTTTCTTGATCTCTGGCTCAGACAAATCCAGGTTCTTTTGAAATATGTCTAAATTGGGACTTATTTCTCACTCTTTTCTTTTCATTATAATGATTGCTACCCATGTCAACTCTGTTGACCAACAATGAAACCAAGATGGTCTTTCACTCATCTAATTCATTATCTATCTATCTATCTATCTATCTATCTATCTATCTATCTATCTATCTATCCTGTACTACCTTTAATATTAACTGAAATTGATATAGCCAGTTATAAACTCTGTTCTCTCATGTGCTGTCTGATTCTGTGATTAGACTCCTGGCTACTCTGACCAGGTCTTTCTCAATGTGATCTTTGATACCCATCCTGAAGTATTTCCTTTAATAGCATTATGTTTTTTTTTTTTTTCAAAGTACTTACTACAATTTTTTGCTTCCTTCTAACTTGTTAATTCATTGTCTGTCTTCTTTGTTAGAACTAAATAGTTTTGAAAGCAGAGCATATAGCTAGCTAAATTAGTTATTATTCTCTAGTGCTTAGTATATTTGTCCTATATAGACAATTAATCAATATTTTTAGGTGCATGTATTATTGCAGTTTAGTTCAAGCGTTTATTGTTACTAAAAGCATCACCAGAAGCTTTATGGGATGCTAAAGATAATCAACTACTTCTAAATTGTATGAAATAAATAAAATATTTTATTTATCAAAAGTCCAAGAATAGCTGCTGTATTACTTCATCTTGTATTAACAACTACTGAAATTTATGGTAGTGGGTCACCAGTTTCAAACGCTTTTCTTTTAGTTTAACTATGATAGAAAAATTCTCCCCAACTCTAGAACTCCTAGATTATTCTTATTAGAGTATTGGCAAGAGATAAAAAGCTGCAATTCCTGGCCTCTATGAGTATTCCACCTAAAACACATCCTTCTGAACATTTAAAACTAACATCCACATGATGACAAAAATTATGGGAAATTTGTGTTTTTGTGTCTGGATTAATTCATCCAGAATAAACTTAGTATAAAGTATTATACTAAGTACTTAGTATTAAGGGCTAATATACTCAGTAGAAAATTACCTGTTTATTATAACCTAGGAGATTCTTGCTCACTAATAAGTCCTTTGATATAAGATATAACTAATAAGTCCATGAAACATCCTTTGCAAATTATTTTCAGTTTGTTTACTTAAATTTGATGACATTTAAATAAATATTTTGGAAGTCATAATGTTCACATTTGCTATGAATTAGGTTTAATGATCAAATGTATAAAAACATTACATTAATGGTTCAAATATAATAGCATGTAAGAAGAAATTTTAATTCAAGTTAAACACTATTTAAAGAATATAACTAAATAATTTTAATTTCAATGAGATAGGTAAGAGCTGATATAGTTAGCAGAAAATTACTATTTAAAGAATTCTCATAACTTCAGTTAACTCAGTCATTCTGGATTTCTGATGGGGTTGAAGACCTATAGTCTCATAGCCAATTCTGGCTATTTACTTTGAGAGAAAAGATCTGAGTAGATGGTTTTCAGCTGACATTCATTCTAAAGCCAAAAAGCCAGGATCAAAAGTAAGTGTTTTAGTTAGAAGAGATGACAGAGGTTCTGGTTAGTCAACAGAATGATGGACTGGGTATTAGGACTATCTTGTACCTCACTGGTACAATTAGGAATAAGTATGCTCTAATTGTATTTTGAGAGAAAAGTTTTATTTTAACAGGAAGAGTGATATGTAGGAGGAGCTAAGTGGGAAGGAGTACTGAGAGGAAGAGATGGAGCAAGGAGAGAAGATGAAGGAGAGGAGAAGCTAGATGATGAGAGAGAGAAAGAGAGAGGGGGCATGGAGGCAGATGTTCACATGTCTCCACCAGTCAAAGATAGTTTTTATATCTAGGTTGGGTATTGGGTTATGCTTCTGATTGAGCATTACCAAACTTATAAATCCTTTGATTAACATTTTAAAAAAATCGTATAAAAGCAAAAAGGAAAGGGGAGCATGGGACAGCGATGTTCTAGGGAGGGGAAATGTGGAAAGGGGATGGCATCTTAAATGTAAATAAAATATAAAATAAAAAAATTCTCATGAGAATTAACTACATAGGAGCTATTGAATGTTCTAGGAATATAGTAAAGTAGTGCACTAAGTTTTGAAGTTTGTGTAGCTAGTTTGACACAGTTTAAATCCTTTAAACATGTAGTAGTCCTATTTCATGTTATAATTAGCAAATTACTTTTATTATAGTATTATTAGTAGCATTGTCTTTTCTGTTTTATCAATAATGATAAATATGGGAACATCTAAAAAAAAGTAAAAAAAAACTTTTGGATAATTGAATGAGGTTATTTACAAAGCCCACATGACAACTAAATAAAATACAGTTAACTCTGAAAGAAAAATATAAGTGTATACCTATATCAACACATATATTAATATGTGCATTTGCAACTGTTCTTAATAGAACTGCAGATAAATTGATAATTTCTAGTCACCCACCAAACATATAAAGACTTAAATGTGGTCATTAATTATTTAACATTCAAAGATTCAAAAATTTGTATAATACATGACAAATATTATTTAGCAGTCACACTATTGTAATACTATAATTTCTAATTGAAACTAAATCTAATTTCTCAAAATTGAAAATTTAAAGTAAGTGTTTTTGTTGTAACAAAGTGTAAAAAAATTGCAGTGAGTCACAATTAGTGAATATTAAGATTAACTAGAGTTTTACATATGTTCATTTTCTATAAAAATGTGAATCTTGCTAAATGGAACTAATTATATAGTTTTCAGAATCCAGTATTTCTTAAACACTTTGCACCATTTTGAGCTTAGTTACTACAAATTCACTAATGATATTTTTTGGACAAGTGATATAGCTTTATATAACCAATATTATACTATAAGCATAATTTTTTAATGCTATATCTTTGAAACTCAAATTTGAAACATGTATATATTTTCTTTTAAATTTAACATGTGTTGTATACACTCTGAATCTTTCCTAACATCTTAAATATAGTTTTTAATTAATCATACTTATAAAATTGATAGACCTAATTAATCTCCTGCTATGCATCAGCGCTGCATGGGACAGAAAGAACAACAAGAGAAATCTATGTCATTAAAGAACTACTTCAAGCTGTGATAAACATTTTTTGTTCTTGTTTTCAGTTCTGGAGAATAAATTATCCTTTGTATGATTATTTTTGGCAAATGCATACAAATGTTTGTAATTTGTACAAATTAATTTATCAAAATCAAAAATGTCTTTACTATTAGTAAGATTTGGTGCCAAGTACATGGCATGGCATGGCATTTATCTCATAGATTTTATTTTTTTTTCTTAGTCAAGATGAAAGTGAGCAAGGAAGGAAGGAGATAAAGAATGTAAAAGATTGAGAGAATTATTTTATGGTTAGACAGTGTCCAGTATTTACCTGAAAAGAGTGATAGATATTCATTATAGATTATTTGGGGACTGTAAAGAATATTAAAGTTTAAAGTATATATAGTTGTACTCATGACAACTTAGGTAAAGTAGCACATTACTCCCGTTTTAGTTTACTGCATAGGATTTGTTTTATTTGCAATCATTGGCTTGGAGATAAAGAGAATTCACCAAAAGGCCTTAAAATATTTATTCTATAACTATAACTTAGAAATGGCCCAAAGTGTACAGTGTCCTAAATTAGTCCTTCTCTCCTGGAACTTCATTTTGATTAAAATAAATTATTATCTTTCAGCTACAAAATAATTTTTGTGCTTAGAATATATATATATATATAAACATTATGGATTCTTGCTGGTCATAGCTTTTTTTTCCTTTTTGATAAAACACTTTCAGACACAGGATGACTACTTCCTTCCTTGTCACTGTGGGTTAATTTTTACTAGAGAATGTAGTTTCATGTACTTGGATTTAACAGTTTATTGAAACCAAGGTAATCAAAGCAATATATTGAAATGCAGTTGAAGTCTAACAGGAATGATTGTTTTCAATACATATATATATAATATATATTATTATTTGTTAATATATTATTTTTAAAATATATATAAATTTATAAAGTTATTTTTAATGATTATTATATTTATATATTAGCAAATTAAATTATTTATTATATTATATATGTATATATTTATATTCATGATTTATATATTATATATAATATCAAACTCTCCTAAGGAATGACACAAAAGCATATTTACCTTATGAATTACAAATTAAATTATTTATTATATTATATATGTATATATTTATATTCATGATTTATATATTATATATAATATCAAACTCTCCTAAGGAATGACACAAAAGCATATTTACCTTATGAATTACAGTATAAAATTCATATTTGGAACACATGAACTCTTCTTTTTAAATTAATTATAATTATAATTAGGAGGCTGGAGAGATGTCTCAGAAAAAAGAAGAGCACTGACTGCTCTTTCTTTCTTTTTTTTTTTTTTTTTTTTTTTTTTTTTTGGTTTTTTGAGACAGGGTTTCTCTGTGTAGCCCTGGCTGTCTTGCAACTCACTTTGTAGACCAGGCTGGCCTCGAACTCAGAAATCCACCTGCCTCTGCCTCCCAAGTGCTGGGATCAAAGGCGTGTGCCACCACTGCCCGGCCTGACTGCTCTTTCAAAGGTCCTGAGATCAATTCCCAGCAAACATTTGGTGGTTCACAACCATCATGTTATGGGATCTGATGCCCTCTTCTGGTGAGTCTGAAAACAGCTGCAGTGTACTTGTATACGTAGCATGAATAAATAATTCTAAAAGCCTGAAAAGAATTGTTTAAAAAATAGTTATAATTTAAAAAGTAAATGAACCCTACTAACTGCACGTCAACTATGCAGTTTCACTGCCTCTCAGTTACAGAAGAGCTTACTTTGTAAGTTTTTTTTGCATTTCTTACTAGTATTAGCATTATAAAGGAAGACTTGCTTTTGTGATTATTTGCAATAGAAAAACTTCATTGATAGGTAAAATACATCTAAACTCCGGGAAGACAGAATTAGGAATAGGTATACAATCTATGTAAAACTCATTTCCTTAAGAATTTCCTTTGAGTATATCAAATGTGTCTGAGAACCAAGTTTAAAACCTGGTTATCAATAAAATATTACAAAGAAGCTTATTTTGTAACCTAACTTTTGTTTTCGTCTCTCCATATAAAGTAAGACTTTGTGTACATTTAATCCTTTGGATTGATTTCTAAAGTTCTATCCCTGCGATTAATCTATGATGTTGACTTTTGTATTCAAATAAAAATATTGGGTATAGAGTCATAAAATCATTGATACTGAAATGTATGAATGTTCTAATTAAATGTGGGGAACTAATATCAGTTAAGATTATTTTGTGTGTCAGCATCTTACTTCAATTGACCACTCTATAAATTGTCTAGGAAACCAAGATTAGATAAAATTGTACTCCAGTTTTCATCTGATACATGAAAATTATATACAATGCCCTGAAGACCATATCCAGAATTCTATAATAAATCCACCAGGTAGGAACACCCACAACACCCACAATACTGATCCTGTTGCCAAAGGAATACATGTCCCATGCATTTCTCCAGGTAGTATTATCTACTCCAAATGTGAACCCAGCAACTGCCACCTATGGACTATCATTTGAACCTTTACAATATCACATAGATTTCTGAGTTTTGCAATGAGAACCTGATCACACTAAAGAATGCTTATTCTATACAGAGAAACTATACCTAAGCTTAGTTAAACTATGGCCCACATCTTATACTCTATTTGCCTATCATTGCCAAATGGCTCTTGAATTGAACTCCAAATACCACTCAGTTGTTTCAAACCCTGAGCAGCTAGGATAAAAACAATCAGATCTGAATAGCTATGAAGTATGGCAAGGGTAGAGGACAGATATCCACACAAAAATTACTATAAATGACATGAGGTGCTTATTTCCCATCAGAAAAGCACAAACAGTATAAACAATTGAATCCTAGAATTAATCCTCACATACTAATGTTCTCTGAGAAAAACAGCTTGGATGACTCACAAAGCAATGATGTCAAAGTAAACAATTATAAATACATTAAAGGAATGCAAATAAGATAACAAACGCCATAATGAAGACCATAAAAACAAAATTGAATTAAATAAGGAAGCAATTCAAGACATGAAAAGAAAACAAAAAAAGTAATTTCTTTAATTTTCCATTGTTTATTTTTATTACTTGTATGTATTGTTTGACACTATTATATATGTGTAAAATGCATTCTGATGACTCTAATTTTGCACCATGTTCAACCACTCCCATTCCCTAATTTGTTTTTACCATATTCATGTTTTTGTTTTGTGCCTCATTTCCTGCCTTGAGTTCCTGATCTAATTTCCTTTGATGACGAACTGTAATCTGTCAGGTGAAATAAACCTTATTGTTCCCAAGTTGTTTTTTGGTCAGTGTTTTATCACAATGGTAGAAACCCTAAAACAGGAATTATCCATTGGAGTATGGCCAATCTCCCAGGAGCCATATCCTTAAAGAAAACTGATTTTCACCTCCTGAGAAGGTTCAGCCTTCAATACTCCTCTGTTAGTGTTGGGAACTTCTGAAGCACTTTTCATTCTACTGATTTGAACTTGTACTTGCTTTATGCAGGCCACCACATCTTCTGTGAGTCCATGAGTGCAGTTGTCATGTCATGCCCAAAAGATACCTTTTTCTGTGGTCTCCTGAATCTTACAATATTTCTGAGCCAACTCTATTATGGTCCCTGAACCTTAGGTGCTGTGATATAGGTGTCCCATTTTTGTCTGAGCACTACAGTGATACTTATTTTCTACATTGTGACAAGCTGTGAGTTTCTGCATTAAACACATCCACTACAAAAAATATTCTCTGATGGGGTATGATTAATTTATGAATTTATGGGTATAGAGAAATAATTTAGAAATAAGTTTTAGTCTATGTTCATTTAACAAAATATGAATAGTTGCTTTACCTCTGGTTCTTGTGAGCTCCCAAACCATTGGTTCTTGGCCAGATTTGCAATACATGGTGAATGTTTCCTCTTGTGGAGCAGGCCATAAGTTTAATCAGGAAACAGGTGACTACCCCTTTCACATCTGTGTTCCTATTGCAGCCATTGTCCTATCATGCCACACTGGTCTTTATTGTAGTTTAGTTTTCACAGTTGAGTATAACTGCTGGTGATTTTCCCCCCAGTAGCTGGAGTAGTACCTTTTCATAGAATGAGAGCTAGTCATCACAGAAAAAGCTTTCTAATAAGTACTGAGTTGATTTCTTTGTGTGTGATGAATAATGTGTACTGTCTTAAGCAATTTTATCTTGGCATTACGTACAAATGTGTTAAAAAGTTTAATAGCACTAGCTTGTTTTGGAGCTTTTTAGGACACCATTTACCAAAAACTTACAGGAAATATCCCACACCTGGAGTTGGGATTTTTATTTGGTGATTTTATTTGGTAATTTACTTGAATTATCATAATTTCTTTAGCGAGGTAATTCCAATATAATTATATTGTATAAATATACATCCATGTGTGTGTGTGTGTGTGTGTTCATCTTACATAATAGTAGGATTCTATATAGCTTTCCCCTTGTACACTATTAGTCAGAGTGCAAATTGGTGAAGCACCTATATAAATCAGTGTAGCAGCTACTTAGAACACGTTTAAAAACTATCTTTTATTCCTGGGTATACACTCAATGGATTCTCTTTTTCATCTATCTATCTATCTATCTATCTATCTATCTATCTATCTATCTATCTATCTATCTGTCTTTCTGTCCGTCTATCTATCTATCTATCTTTTAATTTACTTTATGTCAAGATAACAGCCCCCTCCCACTTCTATTTCCACTCTTACCCTGATAAATCCTTCTGCCCATTGCCCCTCCCCTTCTTCTCAAAGAGGAGTGCCACCCCCTTCAGTACCACCCTACCCTGGGGTATCTAGTCCCACCAGGTTTAGGCACATCCGCTCCCACTGAAGCTCAACTAGGCAGTCCAAGTAGGGGGAAGGGGATCCAATGGCAGGGAACAAAGACATAGACAGACCCCATTCTACTTGTTATGGGAACAACATGAACACCAAGCTGCACATTTGCTACAGATGGGGAGGGTGTCTAGGTCCAGTTCCTGCATGTTCCCTGGTTGGTGGCCCAGGCTCTGTGAGCCCATTGGTCCCAGGGTAGTTGACTCTGTGTGTATTCTTGTGGTGTCCTTGACCCCTCAGACTTGCTCATTTCTATCCCCCACTCTTCTGCGAGACTCCTGGGTTCCACCTGATATTTGACTGTAGGTCTCAGCATCTGCCTCCATCCTCTGCTGAACAAAGCCTCTTCAAATGAACAAAGACAGTTTCATTTGATTCCTGTCTGTGAGGATAACATAGTATCATTAATAGTGTCAGGTTGGCTGTCTCACATGGGATGGGTCTGAAGTTGGGCCAGTCACTGGTTAGTTGTTCCCTCAGTCTGTGCCCATCTTTATCCCTGCCAATCTTGTAGGCAAGACAAATTTGGAGATGAACTCATGCCTGGCTATAGGAGATAGCCATTTCAGTCTCTATATACCCCTCTGGTATGAATCTCAGTTAGGGTTACCCCACACACAGTTTCTCCATATCCTCTCTTATACCAGGCCTCTAGCTAGTCACAAGAGATGAACTTCCCCCTGATTTCCATTTCTGAGTCCTAGGTCTCTCTCCCACCCTTCAACCCACACCTGGTCTCCATCCACATTCTCCTCTTCACCATCTCTGCTACCCAGTTCCTTCTTTCCATCCACCTCAGGTGACTGTTTTCCTTTCTGAGTAAGATTCACACATCTTCCCTTGGGACCTCCTTATTACCCAGTTTTTTTTTTTTTTTTTTTTTTTTTTTTTTTTTTTTTTTTTTTTAATCTGGGGATTGTAGCATGGTTATCCTGCACTGGGATTTTATTTTCTACAATGGACACACATGTTAATCCATGTTCAGATGCTCTATTTTAAATAACTAGGCCTTGAACCAGACTAATTACTGATCAGTTAATGTCCACCAATGGGTAGTGACCATTTTGTACTTATAGACAATGGAATTTTATGCAGCGGTAAAAAAAAATGGAAGTTGCTGGTAAATGGACCAAGTGGGAAAATTTTATAGTGAGTGAGGTAAGCCAGGTCTAAATAACCTTTATGTTCTCATTAATATGTGGATTTTTTATTGATCATTTTACTTATTTGCATTTCAAATGTTGTCCTCTTTCCTGGTCTACATTCTGCAAACACACTATCTCATCCCCCCCTTTTCCTGTGCAGGTGGTATGAAGGGAATAGAATAATGGGGAGAGGGATGGGAAGGTAGGACAGAGAAAGGTATTGGGGGAGGGAAAATTAACCCAAGCATATTTCTTTTGTCACAATTACCTTCAATTTGACTCGTGTATTCACAAATTATAGGACATAGGTTACTCCCACACACACCTACCCACTCCCTTTTCACCCCTCTAAGCATTCCACTTCACTGGGGCAACAAGCCTCCACAGGACCAAGTGCCTCCTTTCCCATTGATGCCAGATAAGGCTATCCTCTGCTACATACATAGCTGGAGCCATGGACCTGCCCATGTGTAGTCTTTGGTTGGTAGTTTAGTCCCAGGGAGCTCTGAGGGGTCCAGTTAGTTGATATTGTTGTCCTTTCTATGGGGTTGCAATCACACTTCAGCTCCTTCAGTCCTTCCCCTAGCTCTTCCATTGGGGTCCCCAGGATCAGTCAGATGGTTGGCTGTGAGTGTCTGGATCTGTCTTACTCAGGCTCTGGCAGATCCTCTGAGACAGCTCTTACTAGGCTCCTGTCTGAATCTTTAGAGGTATATATTAGAAGCACTCACAGAATCCAGGAACATATAAATCATCATTGCTTTGCAGAATCAGGTGAAAGATCTTAAGGGCAGGGTACAGAAGAGTGCATTTCAAATGTCCTCTTTCCTGGTCTACATTCTGCAAACACTGTACCTCACCCCCCCTTTTCCTGTGCAGATGGTATGAAGGGAATAGAATAATGGGGAGAGGGATAGGAAGGTAGGACAGAGAAAGGTATTGGGGGAGGGAAAATTGACACAAGCATATTTCTTTTGTCACAATTAGGTTCAATTTGACTCATGTATTCACAAATTATAGGACATTTGTATGGATAAGGACTATTCTATCATAGTTTTCACAAGTATTCATCATTTGGTATATATTAAAACTGTATCTGTTTCTGGGAATAAACTCATGAACATGGTTCAAGTTTATGAAAATGCATGAGACAGCAGGGAAATAACTGCTAAAAAGTAAATTTCCCATGAAGATGAACTAGACACTCCTGATATTTCATAATGGACTAAAATAATAATTAACAATATCTAATATTAGCAAAATTTATTTGTGATGAAAAGTCGGTATTTGGAAATATAACCTTAGCTTACTCCAATACAAGAACATATTCATTGCAAGAAAAAAAAAATAAGCTTCAGAATTATGTGAATTTGGGAAGCTGCAGCTCTCTTTCCTTACTAATATGAGTTTAGAAAAATTAATCACTAGTTTTACATTATGTTAAACTTCCAACCTCAGTTTTTCACATAAATTTTCAGCATAATGATAAAATTCGCCAAAAATATATTGCCAGAGGGCATTGTAAAGATCCTGTACAAAATGCTTATGAAATACTTAGTATAGCGACTTCTGACACAGAGTTAAAATTAATTAAATGTTGTTGAGGTCTTGATTCATGATATTTTCTCAGATTGATTCTAACAAGGATTACTAATAATGATCTTTTAATTACTTCAGCATACATTTGATGGAAAGCTACTTAAAAATATTGAAATAGTACATGTACCTGAATTTTGTGGTTCAAAGGATGAGTGATGGTGAGTTTAAGATCACCCTCTTAAGGGTGCTTGTTAAGTTTCTGCATATTTTTAAAATACTTAAATATGTTTCCATTTATTTTTGAATTATATAGTAGAATTTCATTCTAACTTGATACTTCATCTTCAAGCTTAATTGGTATAAATAAGGTCAATAAGATAAGTCTAAATTTTCAATAAAATGACACATTAATTTGTATGATCAAAAATTTAAAAGATGCATTCTTTAATATGTTTGGCACAAGTGATAATGTTTGAAAAGCTCATAAATCTCTGTAAAAGGCTGCTTAAGCTAATTTTGGGAAACACTGTATACATTCTCATTTAAAACTATTAAGCAGAATTAATATTAGCATACAGAAGAAACTTCTCCAAATTGGCTAATAGATGATGAGAATGAATAGAAAGCATGACATTTTCTATAGTCTCTGAACTGATCCATAGATGTTCTCCAGTAGGTGAGAAATTCTCCCCAGGGAGCTATATCAATTCATAAGTTAAAGTAATGGTTAATTATATAGGTATAACGGTAAATTTTAGATGACTGTGTTATGACATTATAAGAGAAAAAAACTGTTTATTATTTCTAACCATACATGCCCTCATATTTATTTGCCTATTAATCATAACAGAGATAGTGCTTGAATTGAAAGCTTCATGTAGGTTACTAAGTTTTCTTCTTATATGTTATATGTTAAGATTTAGTGAGAAAAGTATAGCAAGAAAATAGCATTTTTGCATCATCCAACACAGTGTGTCATTTGAATATTAGGAAGTTTTAGTAGTATTTCTGTAGAAGAAAATTTAGTTCATATGACTACTAAGTTTTCTTAGCTTCTTTGCTTTTTTTAATTTGCTTGTTTTAATTAAAATAATATTATTTTTAATTCTTTGCATTATGTGTCCTAGGTAATTTTCTTTGGAATTTATTCAAATTGAAAAATATGGTATCTAAATGCTCTGAATTTTGTTTATTAATTAATTAGCTTTTGACACGTAATCTTTCATGAGGAACTGGAGCCTTTCAATTTAGTAAGACTTAGGGCAAATCTAAGGAATGAACCCTTTTCCACTTTCCCAGACCTGATATTATAATTGTGTACTAGCACACTTGGATTCTTGGTAAGGGCTCAAACACAGGTCTTCATACTTAAGACAAGCACTCTCATCTATAATCAATTGAAAACTATAGTGCTCTTTTTAAATACATCAGATATGATGTATAAAATATCCTTTGTCCTGTAAATGAAATGCTTTTCTTTCTTTAGTATAGTCTCATTTTATGCAAGTGGAATGGCTCATTTATGAGATATAGAACATAAAACACATATGATTACTTACATAGTCATATCATATGTAAGTTATATCTACTTAAAATTGATAACAACTTAAATCAGAGATGAAATCTCTACATTATTGCTTCCTCAAATATACTTCATATTACTGATACAAATATTTTTAAGTTCTACATTGTGCATCCTATAAGGAGCCTTGGTGGCTATTGTTATTTTTAACTCTTTCATTTAAACTTTTATATTAAAGTTAAGATTGATTTAATTATCAACAATTTGTTTATGTATGGACTTTAGCAGTAAGATTTGTATTCTCATGTGCTTTTGTGCTTCTGTTTGAGGTTTATTCTGCTGGACTCCAAGGTCAAATAGGCTGTTTGCTAGGCTCTCTAGTAGGGTGTGGCTGTTATTTAGACTTTGGTTAACCTTCACTGTTGGCTAGGTTCCCTGCTTGGGTGTGGTCTCTCCCTTGGAGTTCAGCATCCTTGGCAAGTCTAATTTGCTTCTATAGTCAGACAGTACAAGTTAAAGAAACTCCACATTATAGTGAAATTATTGGTAGGAATTCTGGAGACAGAACTAGTACTATGGGTACAAAGTCACCATGAAGTTCTGTGCACTAATTAATATGATGCCTCATTTGATTTCCTTGCTTTCCCCAGTAGTATAGCTGTACCATTAACCAGCCCATCCTGTTTCCAAAACGGAACATAATAAAAGTGAGTGCAGCACCTCCTGTTCCAAAATGGAACATAATAAATACTTGATCTCTTTTTTCATATCTTGAATTATTGCCAGTGAAAACTCACCTTAGTCTGTCTTTCTTGCTCAAAAAGCAACTGTGTTCAATGACACCTTTTTCCATCTGACGCTTTACTGATCCAGGTAAGAGTTAGTAGAATCAAGTGCCATTTCTACTCTTAACATTTGTCATTGTTTCTGTGTTCTCCTATGGTTCTCTGGCCTGACCTTATGTTCTGGGATTCAAATAAAGGCATTTATCTTTATGAATTTGTGTTTTATTCAAAGAACCATAACTGTGGGCCTCCTATTCAAGTCTTGCTCCAAGATCTTATTTCTGCATTTCCTAATCTATTCCACAAACTTTGTAATTTAGCATATTTTCTCTGAACATAATTTGTTTCTGTATCTTTAAATATGCAACAATATTGTTCTCTTACATCTATTCTTTATGCCTTAATATTAATATCAAATATCCATGGAATTTACCTCTACAAGACTCCATATAACTGCTCTATATTAATAGTTTCTTAATACAATACTCCAAAAAACATTACTCCTTATTTCAATATTATATTCAAATAATTCTAATCTTCACCCTTATAGTTCCATTGGGTTTCCTAAGTCATTTGGTGATTATGATATCTGATTTGAGAAGGGAAATCATCTAATTCTGTTGGGATATGAGAAATATGTCTTTGAAATTCCCTAAGAGAATATTAAATAGAAATGTTTTGAATGATGTAGATTCCAGAAAATATTCATGAAATTAATTATCTCTTAACAATAAGGAAGAGTAATAAAAATAGAACTCTCTATAGAGATCTATTATTAACTGGAATGATGATTGCATTATTGAAGCAATTCTAATGAGGTGACCTAGAATGATTCAAAGGCCAAACTTTGCATTATTTTTAGGTTATCTCACAACCATAAAGTATAATAGAATTCGTTCAAAATGTCTTTATTAGCATATGTTCAGTATAACAATTGAAATGATGGGTTTCAATTATGATATTTTGTAAAAGTATGTCATACACTTTGAGAACACAAGTTTTCCTAAGTTTGACTTATTTCATCTCAATTTATCATCTCTGTTTTCATTCACTTTCCTGAAAATTATGTAATTTCATTGTTCCAAAGAAAATATGGTCTCTGTAAGCAATGAAGTTTTATCTGTCCATAAATTGTGCTGTAATTCTAATGATAATTGTTTACACTAAGATACTGTGTTTGTGTACATATTTTGACATGTTGTAAGCATAAGGAAAGCATAGTCATTTGATATAAATTAGTTTAAAGATCAATCAATTCTATCTTTTTTAACTACTGTGTGTATCAGCCTTTACTTTGTCTTGGGAAGGTAAAAGGCATATAGATAAGTAATTCCTAAACTAAGTGAAGTAATAAGAATGGTGTATTTAGACAGCATGACTCTGCTAAATGGAACCTTTATGGTTTTGATTATTTTACATTTTGTCAAAGTACATCTTTGAAAATGTCATAAAAAGCTCTGGACTTTCTCCTAAATGAGAATGAAGGCAATATTCTTACAGGATCAAAAACCACACTGAAACCCACTTATGTGTTTTACAAGGATAAAGAAATACTGATGTCAGGAGAGAGATTAGTAAATATGGATTAGTAAATGAGTACGAGATAAGTCCGGAAGGAAAAAGCTTGACTTATTTAGAGTGGAAATGGTGTATTTGAAAATAAGAGAAAGCAGTGTAAGTACACATTAAAAGCTTATAATAAATGGTGTATTGTCCTCTAATATGCTTGGAATTGAGAATCAAAATAGGAAGTTTCAAGCAATTTGAGTAAATAACTATACCACATTTTAGGCTCCCCAACACACAAGAAAGTGAAAGAACCAAAATAATCTTGATTCTTGTTCATTTATTACTTGCTTACACACCTTGATCATCAATTTTCCCTGTATTCTCTCTTCTCTCACTGATCAGTATCACTTTAAAAGTTTAGCTAGTGTTATAAACCTAAGGGACTAATAAAGATCAATCTCAACCCAATGCTTTTTCTTCTTTATATGGAATATGTTTCTGGTTCCACATTTCCACTTAATTTGAGGCCAGCCTTTTATGTGGAGAAACTGAAACATTATACCCCATAACATATTTACTGCCACATATGAACAATAATAGAGCCAGCTTTCACAAAAATGTCTTTTTCTGAAACACAGCAAATTGTCCACAGCTTTAACTCATATCAACATTTATCTCTTAATTTACTGATTTGAGTTGATCATCAATAGTAACAGTTTAGTGTGTTTGCAAATGGATTATTCGCTGTCTGGAAAATGACAACGTTTACATATTCCAAGTCACTATAATATTTGTCGTAAGTTATAATAACATCTATAACACTGCATCAAATAATTATGGTGTAGCAGGGTGGTAATTTCTGTTTTAATGGAGGGTAGAGGTAGGAGAAAGCACAGCCTCAGTCTTAAAAATCCTTAAGGTATCATCAACATTGTGTCATTTCTTTACTACAGACCATATACTTTCAACAGGCTGCTAGATGTCAATAGTTTATTAGCTAGACATCCCAAAATTTCACATATTTCTTAGTCAAACACTCTCTTCCACAAGTGGTAAAATACCATGTTTTGTGAAATGTTAACATTGTGCAGATTCTCCTAATTTGAGCAGTAATCATTTATCTCTTATATACATTAAAAGTTGTATTGATACTACATTAGAAATGGATTATGCATGTTTTCTTTCCTTTTGTATTTCTAACTATACTCACTTTATGCAGGCCTGAATCATCTCTTGTCATAATTGTTATAACATCTTTTATTCTGCCATCTTTAACATGTAAAAGTGTTTTCATTATTCAAGGTCCAATTCAAACTAATTTGTTTATAGATTTTACATTCTTAATTTGGTAACACTACAAATTTGTTTCAGTTTTTTTTTTCTGCTTATACAGATAAAAAGAAATTCTGTAGGCTTCTGGTCTATTTCATGACTGGAAACATCATGACTGATTAGCCAGTACCAAAGTTCCATATTAGCCATGCCACCATAAAAATCACTTTGCCTCTGCAGCTCATTCTGGATCAAGCCATTATGGATATTACATTGTCTATGCTGCCCATCACAAAAACTATGATCACCTTGCCTTTGGTGATTCATTGATGCACCTGGCTCCTGCTACTTCAGGGTCAAAATAAACCTAGCAATTCATCCATCTGAGCAACATCTATCTTAATTTACAAGTCACTGTGAGCCATCTGAAGTGGTTGGTGGGAACCACACATTGGTCCTTTGCCAGAGCAGTACTTGCTCTTAACTGCTGAGCCATCTCTCCAGACCTATCTAACTTAAAAACAATTCTCTTTTTTGTAGTGTTTGTGATTAAATTCATTATTTAATTAAATTAAAACATTTCATATTTAAATAAATTAAAACATTTGCTTTTTGTACATCCTAAGCAAATGTTCTATCAGATTCACATCTCTGACCCTTCTGGTTTTCCTCACATTGAGTTTTCCTTCAATTTCTGTCTTGAAACTTTCTACTTCTCTTATTTCTTTTTGTTCATAGCTTATCCAAGAAATTTTTTAATTCAGATTTTAGTTTTTCTGCATACAATTTTCCATTTGTGTCTTTTATAGCATTTTAAAATTATTTAAGTAGCTATTTTTAAATAAACAAAGTCATTCAAATTTGTCATACATTATCTTACCAAAACTGATTGTGAATCCTACACCACACAAACTTTTAGAATAAAGGTGTTCAAATAGTATTGGTTCTACCATTTTAGGCAGGAAGAAAAGGCTCTGCAAATATTGGTTTATTACTAGGAATTGGGTAGCTTATGGGTTGATTTAGATGGCACAATTGACTATGAAAACATGGAAAAACACTCTGAAAATTTATATCAAAATCAGCGATCGGTGCCTACCATTGTTAGACATCGGTTTGCTCAACTAGCTACATGATGAAATTTTTGTTTCAAGAAATAGAATTCAGAGAGATACAGTTCAGTAAATGAAGCTATTATTCTTGAATATGAACCATTCTAAATACTGCCCATTTCTGCTGGTAATTATTCTACTTTGTCTTTGAATACAAGTAGTATTCCAATATTAAAAGTGATTATCTAACAAAAGAGTAATACAAGTTCCAAAGTGATTCATTTTAATAGAAATTTAGTAATATGCTCAGAAAATTACCACCCATACTATTTAAGACAAACTACTAAATTTGTTCAGCAATGTACTGAATTCAGTTTAACTGGCAGATACTTTGTAAAAGAGATACTTTATGAATGCAAGCCTTATGTTGGTTATATTTTGTAAGTGTTTTTCTCAGATTAAAAGAAGAAAGAACATTGCTTCAGGAGCAAGGCTGTGAACTTCCTTTATTTTATATACTATCACATAGTTATAATAAAATATGGCTTTTCATTGTTACTCAATTTCTCAATTTGACTTCTGTAATAGGCACAATTTATTTGAGATTCACACAGATTGTTGCCTACATAGAAAGATCATTATTTTTTAATGATAAGTAATACATCACTACAAAAATATATCACAGATACTTTAACCCTTCAGTTTTTGAAATATATATGGATAGTTTTCATCTTTGGGCTATCAAGATAATAAATCTGCCATGGGTATTATTTACGTCTTTGCATAAAAATAAATTTTAATTACTTGGGGAACAACATACCCAGGAGTAAAACTGTCAGATCATATGGCAGTCATTTATTTAATTTTATAAGATACTGTCAAAATGTATTTCAGAATGGTTAGATTATTATACATTATTACTTTGCAACATATGAGTGACTGACATTCCAGACATTCTCACCAAAACTAGATGCTGTAACAATCTCATTTTTGCCATAAAATACAAATTGCCCTCATTCATTTTCTTTTCCAAAACAATATACATCATAGCAATTAATTTAAGAAGAATGAAAGTTTATTTTGTTATACAGTTCTGTTTTTTGTTGTTACTGTTTTGTTTTTGTGGGTTTTTTGTTTTGTTTTGTTTTGGACAGGGTTTCTTTGTACAGCCCTGGCTGTCTGGGAACTCACTCTGTAGACCAGGCTGGCCTCGAACTCAGAAATCTGACAGCCTCTGCCTCCCAAGTGCTGGGATTAAAGGCATGCACCACCACTGCCCAGCTGGTATACAGTTCTGAAGGCAAGGATACGAAACAAAGTGCAAAATACTATCCTATGGTTGCCAGTGTGGGAGAAATGGAGAAAAAGGGCCCACCTTGATTGACAACTAACTCTTTGAAGAACTAGTCAATTCTCCTTAAAAGCTAATGCAGAGTTCTAAATAAGCCATTCTTTTAAAAGTTATTTTATTTATTTACATTCCAGTCACTGCCCTCCCTTCATCCTCCCTCCCACAATTCCTCATCCCATTCCTATTCTCCCTTGTTTCTGAGAGGGTGCTCCCCACCCACCAAACCTCCCTCTTCCCTGGGGCCTCAAGCCTCTCAAGGATTAAGCTCATTTTCCCACACTGAGGTCAAACCAGGTAGACCTCTGTTATATATGTGCCAGCGGCTTTGGACCAGCCAATATATGCTCCTGGTTGATGGCTCAGTCTCTGGGAGCTACCTGGAGTCTGGTTTACTTGAGATTGCTGGTCTTCCTATGGACTCATACTCCCCTTCAGCTTCTTTAATCCTTCAACTAATTCAACCATAGGGGTCACTGACTTCAGTCCAGTGGTTGGGTTTAAGTATCTGTGTCTGTCCTAGTCAGCTGTTGGTAGAGCCTCTCAGAGGACAGTCATGCCAGTATCCTGTCTGTTAGCACATCAAAACAGTAGTGTCAGGCTTCATTGTCCCCCCATGAGATGATCCCAAGTTGGGCAAGTCATTGGACAACCTTTCCTTTAGTTTCTTCTCTATTTTTGAACCTGCAGTTGTTTTAGACAGGAACAATTCTGGGTCAGGAATTTTGACCCTGTCTCTCTACTTGAGGCTCTGTCTGCCTACTGGAGGTGGGCTCTTCAAGTTCTCTTTCCCCATTGTTGAACATTTTGGCTAAGGTCACCCCCTATGATTCCTGAGAGTGTCTCACCTCCTGGGTCTCTGGTACTTTCTAGAGAGTCCCCCTACCTCCCACTCTTGAGGCTGCATATTTCCATTCATTCTCTTGGCCCTCTGGGCTTCTCTCCTGTCCCCTCCCCCATCTATCTAATCCTGTTCCCTTTTTCCCTCACTCTCCCCTCCCCCACCCTGATCCCTCCTACTTTCTCTTCTACTAGATTTACTGTATCTGGTTTTGTGATGATGTCCTTGATCTACCTGGATATGAGCTTTATGCAAGGTGATGAATATTGATCAATTTGCATTCTTCTACCTTCAGACCTCCAGCTAGACCAGCACTACTTGTTGAAGATGCTTTCTTCTTTCTGCTGTATGGTTTTAGCTTCTTTGTGAAGATCAAGTGTCCATAGGTATATGAGTTTACTTCTTGGTCTTCAATTCTATTCCACTGATCGACTTGTCTGTCCCTATACCAATACCATGCAGTTTTTGTCATTCTTGCTCTATAGTACTTGAGGTCAGGGATGGTGATTTCCTCAGAAGTTTTTTTAATTGTTGAGAAGTGTTTTGGTTATCCTGGGTTTTCTGTTTTTTTCATATGAAGTTGAGAATTTTGGTCAATGGGCCTACTATCGCTTCCTTTTTATCAACCCCAGCCCCACTCTTATTCAATCTGTTAATCTCATGGTA
This sequence comes from Arvicanthis niloticus, assembly GCF_011762505.2. Taxonomy (NCBI): domain Eukaryota; kingdom Metazoa; phylum Chordata; class Mammalia; order Rodentia; family Muridae; genus Arvicanthis; species Arvicanthis niloticus. Next base: position 66,039,751 of record NC_047679.1, read on the forward strand.
TTCCTGACTGTTTCTTTTCACATATATTCTATATTTTTACTTTTTAATATTGTTTTTGCATATTATATGGTTATACATTTACTTATATGTTTTAGTTGTATTCTGTCTACATCTACAAAGATCTTTAGTAGTTTTGATATTAATTAAAAAAAATATACATCATTCCTGTAAATGCATGTTTTTCATATATGTATGTTTAACTATATACATTCAGATGTTATCTCCTTTCCCCATTCCCCACACCCCCTCGAACTCCCTATCCTGTCCCTCCTCCCGCTGCTTCTATGAGCATGTCTCCCCACCAATCTACCCATTCCTCCCTCCCTGCCCTCGAATTCCCCAACACTGGGGCATCCTGTCTTCATGGGACCAAGGACCTCCTCTCCCACCAATGCCTGACAAGGCCATCCTCCACTGCACATACCTCCTGTTTAGCCTACTACCCACCAGAAATAGTGGGAAAGAAAGGACATGGGAGTTGGGAGATTGTAGCTGTTTAGAAAGGTTCTTTGGAGCAATTCCCTTCTGTGTTGTCAGGAAATTGGCAATTCAGTTCACAGGTCAGAAGCTGCAGCTCATTCCACTCACAAGCATTTCACAGATACACTGGCAGTTCAGTTTGGGATAGCAACCACGAATCAGCAGTGATGGCATACCTAGCAGAGACAGCCAGGCCTCAACCTCTTCATGATACCAGGAGGAAAGCCAAGAAAAGTTCTTGGCTGTTTTATTTGTTTTATATATAAGAGTACACTGTCAGTATCTTCAAACACATCAGAAGAGGGCATCAGATCCCATTAACAGATAATTATTGACCACCATTTTGTTGCAGGGAATTCAACTCAAGAGCTCTGGAAGAGCACACAGTGCTTATAACCATTGAGCCATCACTTCAGCCCTAGTTTCACACTATTACAAACATTTACTCAAGGCTGTTGAGGTGGCATACTGGTTTAAAGCATTTGTTGATCTTTCAGTGGACCCACATTCAGTTTCCAGTACCAGTGCGGTGGCTCACAAACATCCGCAACTCTATCATCAGGGGATAAAATGCCCTATTCAGGCCTTCATGATTGTGAGGCATGTAAATGGTACACAGTCATGCATAAAAGAACAACATAAACACACTAAGTTTTAAAAATTTATTCTTCTCTCATACATTATATCCCAACTGCAGTTTCCCCTCTCTCCATTTCTCCCAGTCCCTGCCTCCAACCCCCTCTCAGATCCACTTCTCTTCAATTTCCTTTCATAAAAGGACATGCTTCCCAGGGATGCCAACCAAACAGGGCATAACAAATTACAATAAGACTAGACACCAACTCTTAAAGTAGTTTTAAATCTTTAAAATGAACACTTTCAAAACATATGAAAATGTATCATGATAATATATTTGGGGGTAAAACACCTTGCCACTGAGTACCAAAAGTATCTTGTTAATGTATTACTATACTATAACTAAGATTGATTTCCTGTTGCACTATTTTTTATTTTAGTCCAATGATTGATGTTATTATGCTATGAAATAATATTTAATAGTGATTTTTGCATTTTTGTTAATACTTCTGATAGTTTTTTATATTTGAGTCTTCAGGTTTTCTATGCTGAGGACTACCTTTTTATGTACATTTACCTCTTTAAATTGAATCTTTTTTGAGTACCACTATAGATAATGATAACTAATAAAAATGCAGTGTTTTGAGCTCAGTCCCAGTGGATACATCTACAAAACAATGTTATATCTAAGGCTCAGGGAACACTGTGAAGGAGAGCATGGAGAGTCAGAGGATTAAAAACTTTGCTGTGAGAGTGTGTCTCCTAAGAGTATCAAAAGCTATACCCATAAAGCCTTACTCTTATGACTGCCCAAACATGAACCAAACAAGGATGGCACCAAGAGACATTCCAAAGGCCTGAACTCCACACAAAGAACAACAGGCAACTTAAGGAAAGCTGGGTGTAAGAGAGGTATTCTCCAGAGATGAAGGCACCAATTGATTATTCAGTACCAAACTGCCCTGAAAACATAATCCTATACTGTTTTACAGACTAAGCTGGTTATATTTAGGAATATATGTACATACATATATGTATGCAGTAACAATTAATGAAAAAAAGAGGCTATGACTTGGAAGGACCATAGTGACTTGAAAGGAGCAAAGTGAGGGGTACATGGGAGGATTTAGGGGGAGGAAAGAAGGGAGAAATATTATGATTATATTATAATCTCAAAAAGTACATATACAAATTGAATATTTATTACATATATTTTAATTTAATAATCAATAGTATAAATTACTAATATACATATAATGCATATGTATCATATATGTTGTTAATATTATATTAATATATACATATTGTATATATAATGTAGACATATATTTGCACACAGGAAAACACCACATACACACATAGAAAAAGAGAGAAAACCAGGTAAACAGAGAGATATAGTCAGATTTAGAGAGAAAAACTTTTGTTAAAATAATGTAATTACATTAAACAAATTTAATTAAATGCTTTGGTGAAATATATTTTTAAATATAAAACTATAAACATTGATAGCCGGGCGGTGGTGGTGCACACCTTTAATCCCAGCACTTGGGAGGCAGAGGCAGGTGGATTTCTGAGTTCGAGGCCAGCCTGGTCTACAGAGTGAGTGCCATGACAGCCAGGGCTACACAGAGAAACCCTGTCTTGAAAAACCAAAAAGAAAAAAGAAAAAACATTGATAAATATTTTGTAAAACAGAAAGATCAAGACATCATCTCATATTTCTGATCTTAACAGCATTTTTTTTCTATGACAATACTAATGGCAGCACACTTTTAAAGATTTTCTTGTTATATTGCTTTTATCATGCTAAACTAGCAGCTATACACATGTACTCACAAGAGATAAATGGCAATATTGTTAGCTCTTTGAAGGGTGTTTTATTTACCTTCCAATAAAAGAAATGGAGTTTCTTTTCAATATAACACTTAACCACAATTCTAATAATCCCAGTGTGCCTGCCTATTTTGTTGCATATTAATTTATTTAGGAATGAGAATTAAGGACTTTAGTATATTTTGTCATGGCAGTTAGGTAAAAAAATTGCATCCAGATACATGATAGTAGCTACAAAATGGCATTTTCTACATTGCTTATACCTGGGTTGTCTATCAACACTTTGTTGTTTAAATCACCCTTCTTCAAAACATTTTATACACTAGAAAAAAATCTGTATCATTCTTTGTTTTGTTTTTTTAAAAAACTACCCAAGGCATTAGGTAATTTTTGAATCACTTTTCTTAAATATAAAATTTCTAAGAAAGCTAAGAATACTATCACTTCAATTATTTCCCTTTAGGTAAATATGATTAGTTCATTGTATTTCATTATTTATTCCAGAGATATTGATATATGCGATTGTAGTAAAAAACCTAGGAGGTTATTTTTAAATGTAATTTTACTCAGAATATCTCAAAATTACACTGTAAGTCTTCAATGGAGCTCATCATTTCTGCATGACCAAGTGAACACTAATCATATTTCAAAGAAGTAAAATTGTGAATTTAGTTCTTGGGTTATTATTAGCTTCAATATAAATATGTTCACTCAGCCTTGATACTCATTGGAATTTCCAATTTCCTGGGATGCTTACAGTTAAACTGATATTTGTGTGCATTTTCATGTACTGTCACAATTCATATCTCTATGACTGCTGAAAATGCTGGTTATATAACACTCATGTGAATTTTTTTAATTTGATAGGTAATTAGTATAAAAAATGACTCCTCCCTGTCTCTCCTTACACAGCTCTTTCCACCATTCTATTCTCAAGGAGGAGGCCACCCCTGGGTACCTTGTAGCTTCAAGTTACTGTAGGACACATCTTCGCCCACTGAGGACAGACAAGGCAGCTGGGTTCAGGGAACATGATTCACAGGCAGATAACAGAGTCAGGGACAACACTTGATCCAGTTGTTGGAGGACCCACATGAAGACCAAGCTGCACATCTTTTACATATGCCTTTATGTGTGTGTGTGCGGGGTGTTTAATCTGGCCCATGCTTTCTCTTTGGTTGGCAGTTCAGTCTCTAGATGCTCCCAAGGGTTTAGGTGAATTAACACTGTTAGTCTTCCTGTGGAATCCCTATCCGTTTTTGGTCCCCTAATCTTTCCCTGAAGTCTTCTACAAGACTAGGCCTACATTATAAAATGACCAAATCAGGGTACTTAGCATAATTTTGTAATACTCATTAGATCATTATTAATCACAGCCATCATATTGCGCAACAGAACAATGGAATTCACTTCTCTTACTGAAACTTTGTACTCTTGACTAGTGTTCCCCCCTTTCTCAGTTGAAACTCTTTCCCAGCCCTGATAATCATCTGTCTATTTTCTCCTTGTGTGAGTTCAATTCCTTTTTGACTCCATATATAGATGAGCTAATACTGTTTTTCTCTGTGCCTTGCTTTCCCCTCTTAACATTATGTTCTCTAGATTCAGTCATGTTGTCATAAGTGACTTGATTCCTATCTTTAAAGTCCATTCCATTGGGTAGTTACATGAAATTTTTAATGCAGATGAACAGTTAAACTGTTTCCATAGTTTTACTATGATGGGTAATGTTTCAAGGAACATATTAGCACATGTCTGTTCAGTATACCAATATTGATTCCATTTTGTTTATATTCAATAATAAGTGTTTGTTTATATTTTTATTTTTTCAAAAGCTTCCATTCTGTAATCTACAATGGCTGAACTGATATGTCACCCTACCAAATATATAAAGTTTCCTTACCTGACCATTCTCCTTGACATTTCTTTTATTTATTTAATATATTTTAAGTTAAAATGTAATTATTTTATTTCACCCCTTCACCTTCATCCTTTAACCCATGCCCTCTCTCTCCAGTCTTTTTGATGCCCCATATCTCCCTCTCAAATTGCTAACCTTTTTACTGTGATTATTACCACTTTGTACTAGATAAACATTAAAGGGGGCTATCTCTTGGATAGACTAATTTCTCACTCTCAGTATCATTAGTGGCCTGTGATTCTTTGTCTGGAGGGTGGGAGTCTATGAGTTTTTTTCTCATCTGCATTAGTATGTCTATTGATACTGACATTGTTCAGGTTTTGATTAAGTAGCACTTTATAGAAAATAGTCTCACAGCTGACTCCTGGTCCTTGGGCACTTAAAATTTTTGTCCTCCCTCCTCTGCAATGTGCCCTGAGTCTTAGGAGCAGAGCCTTTTTAACAGTGGTTAAATATAATGTATATGATTAAGTTTTTTTTAAATAAATGACTACAATAATTAATTTTCTGCAGTTGTATACTTTATCTGCTATGGAATATTTCAGAAATCATATACCTTTGTAATGTGTACCTATATTCTATATAATATTATTTTGGAATTTAATTTAATTAAATTATTGTAAATTTTTATTTAGAGTAGCAAGCACCTTTGGCAACTTATATCTAGGTAGAAAGAATCTTATGCTTAATGCCATCATAGTAGTAGGAGGACATGCAAGAAAGGAGAAAAATCACATAATGAGGCAGGAAGTCAGAGAATGAGTCAAGAATCAGTCCTGACCTTTTGTGTTTTACTGCCTAATAAACTGTTGGAGCCTATGATAACTATGTTAATTGTTTCTAATAATAGGTTTTCTAAGCACTCGACTCCCATAGTTCTCATAGCTTCAAGGTCCCACCATCACTCCTCATGGCTATATAGAAGAAGAAGAGTCCAGCGTAGTAACTCTGGTGGAAGAACCTGCATTCAAACCTTATCACTGTTATGGAGCTAAGCTGAGTGGATTCAATACTTCTTATTCTTGTCATGTGTCATGTGCACATCCCTTATAGCTCTTCATTAATTCTATTTGGTATAAATAATTTGCTTTATCTTTGTGCAACAGTATGGTCATATATCTATATCTGTATCTGTATCTAAATCTATCTATCTGGTCTAAAACATATGCCATGAATCCTAGGTATTTACTTAGAATCTTATATAGTTAAATAATAAGAAAGGATTCCAGAGTTAGTTGTCTGTACATATTGACCTTATAAAAAGAATTATTTTGAGGTTTTATTTAGTTATTTAAAGTTTTCATGATGACTACTGGCCACAAAACTGTCAGACAGGTGATTATAAGTGTGAACACTAGGACAAAATAATCTATAAGAAAATAGATTAGAAATTTGAAGGTGAGATAAATTACTCACAACTCAAAAATGAGTTCTATATCTTATCAGTATGTATTTAATGACTTTTTGAATATAGCAAAAACCCGAATTGCCCAGGGTTTTCTAGAGAATATAAATTAAAGGTTACAAAGTAGGAAAGAAGAGGGAGTGATTATAAAAGTAAGCCAATAAAGTATAAGATTATAGATGGTGGAGTGCTCAGACATACAGCAAGAAAACATGGGATGCACATGATCTGATGATGTACTTCATGTTTGAATGATTTCAGGCTTGAGTCCCAGGAAGAGCCACCATTAGTTCTAATATATACAAAGATTCATGCATTCAACTGATTGGCTATATCACATTAAATTATGCCAATCTATTTTATTCACTCTGTTAATATAAATATTAAACTTACACTGGCACCCCCACAGAAACAAACAAAGGAAAGTCTAATAAAATATTTGAGCACTTTATATATAATTCAGTCAGCTTAAAGTGTTTAAAATAACACTCATAATTTACAAAAGCAAGATGGAAAGGGGAATGAGGCAATTTGCTTTATATGTAACTAGAGATAAACCCCAAGCTTAGGTGAGTTAACTTCCTTCTCTAAATTCGTTCAAAAGCCATTTTACAATAGTGTTTGTAGATACTTAGAGATCTAGTCGCTTCTTCATGTGAAGAAGCTGAGATAGAAAGAAGTGACTTCTCCAGGGTCACACAACTCATTGACAAAGCTGAAACAAAAGCTTACAAATTCAACACTGATTTTAAGGATGTGCTAAGATAAGTTCTCCTTTATTAATATGAGTGTGAGGTGCAATATCTGGGCATATTTCAAAAATGCACAATAATGTTGGCATTACAGATGTTTGTTAGTTTGAGTTAGAAATATTTGCCTTGGCATGAAATAATCATTCTGAACCAGATGTCTGAATATTTTGGATACTACTAGCAATGTGGTAATTTTGAGTTAATTTAAAACATGTTCTTCTTTATCTTTTTATAAAGACTCGAACAAAGAAATAAGCCTGTGAATATACAGGGTATGATAAATAGGTGTTTATATAGGCAAGAGGCCAGAATGGTCAGAATGATGTGTGCATTTTCAAGCTATCGTCAATGATAGAAGACATCTCTTTGAATATAACTTAGAAAAGCACTGTTTCTCTTTCCATATATTTGCTTAAGTTAGTTACTATCCAGACAGCACTTAGTGGGATGAGTGTGTGTGTGTGTGTGTGTGTGTGTGTGTGTGTGTAGGAGTATGAGAGTGTAGTTATGGCTAGTCAGCATGATTTTATGATTTTTATAGCTTCTATTTTCAAGTAGAATGTTTATATAGAGGCATTCACATTTTCAGAAGAGCTTTGCATATAATAACTGCGGATCTCCATAAGGGGACTGAGGATACGATGCTTTTCCTTAATGAGCTACATTCAAATTTTCCATAAGAAGAATCTCAAAATAGATCATAACGAATTCACCATGACAAATTCTCCTGGGACAAATTGGCACAGTTTTAGAAGTGGGCTATAGAGGAGTGAGTATGAGAGTGGGTGGAGTGGGGGGGGGAAGGGGTTGTAGAAATGACTTTAAACAGTTTGCTTTTACTCACATACCTGGATTTAAGTGACAGCTATGCATTTTGGCATCAGAGAAGCAGGGTTAGATATTCAGGCATAAAGGCCGTGAGTTTGCAAATCTAGCAGCTGGAGTGTGTTTGTGGTAGCTGCTTTCCTGTGCTAAGCTGATTTACTTGTTTAAGGTCTGACCTCATCATCCTGTCAGTATGGGTTCCCACCTACACTGTTAGCGGCAGCTTTCTGGCTTCAGCTAAGCTGGAAGTATTCACAGTGTATCACAGGCAGAGGGGGAGGGGAGAGAAGGCAAGAAAAACTGCTCGTTCTCTCAGCACTTGTGCTTTTGTTAGTTCTACACAAGAGGCAGAGAGAAACAAGAGATAACAAAGGCTCCATTTCCTTTCTGTTAGAGAAGGCTTTTGTCTTTTCTCCGGCAACAATGTCAGTGTCCGGCAAGAAAGAGTTTGATGTGAAACAGATCCTGAGGCTGCGCTGGAGATGGTTTAGTCATCCTTCTCAAGGATCGCCTAACACTGGAAGCTGCCTTCAGCAGGAAGGATATGAGCATAGAGGGACCCCGGTGCAGGGCAGGTTGAAGAACCACTCACGGGACAGAAACGGACTGAAGAAAAGCAGTAGTCCTGTCCACCACGATATACTGACGCCAGTGCCAGGACCAGCCCCTACCCATCAAAGAGTCCTTCAGAATTGGCACCAACAAAACGTGGTAGTACATCTTCAAGCAAATGAAGACACTCCTAAAGCCGGTCCAGAAGGAAATTTGCTCAAAGAAGCTTGTGAGAAGCGCTCACGAGATTTGGAGATGATGGGTGATGACAATATAGAAGATTCTAGAGCACGGTAGGAGTTTTTGGTTATGTAAGTGAAAGCTTTAGCCTAGATTAACTTAGTCTATAAAACTCTCATTTCACACTTAATAGGAAGTGTCACAATAATCTGAGTTTGTGTGCAGCCAATCAGGGTCTTGAAGAAACCGTCGCTTCTAAGTCTATGAAAGAGCATTTTAATCGCACATGTTTTGATAATTAATGGGAAGTTATTTTTCTTAGTAGCTTTACATTCTGTTTTGTTCCCTATCCATTCAGAATTCTTTCGATCTTAAGAGACAGTTTGTTTTTAAATTACTAACCTATGTAGAAATCTTCAAAAGCTTAGATGTTCCCACAGTGGTAGTTGTTTTGACAAGTACATTAAATCAGAACACTTTTAATTTTATGAACAGGCTTAACTTTGACAAAAATAAATACAAGTTCTGACTGAACATATCCTGACTTACTGCTTACAGCATAGTAATACTTTTGAAATTCTTTGGGTTTTGGTTTTTAGTGAGAATATATAAAATTCCTTGTCATTTGAGAGCCATTTCAGTGGCATTACTTTCACAGCTAGTTTGTAAACAGACGTATTCATTGGGCAAGTAATAAGAATTTGCTCACATCAGTAGATTCTTAAAATAAGAAATGCCAAGCATTTTAAGGCAACAAAATTAAGCTAAGAAGGCAAAAAAAGGTGTATATGGGGTAGAATTCTTAAGACATGATTTTATTCTAAATTGCACTCATCAGTAAGCTTTGAGTGGAAGAAATGTTTATTCTGTTATCTAGTATTGTCAAATACAAGAAAACCCAGTGCACTCCTAAGTTTTTGTATTGCCAGTAGAAATTTTGTATGATTAATTTGGTTAAGCCATAATGGATTTTTGAATTGAAATTAAAATTTAAAAGTGCTGTATAAAAAAGAACCTGTTTGATGTATTGAAAATCATATAATAATCTATCATGAAAATGTACTAACTTTGGAAATCTAGATGCTTGACAATGTGTTCCTGTTAAGGACTGGGATATTTTCCTCATCGTGTGAATTTGTTTAGTATATTTATGAAATGCTATTTGTTTTCCTGAGTTCAAAACAGAATATCAAAAGAAAGTATAGTATATTAACATTATGATAGAGACAAATCACATATGCAAAGAAACAGCTTTAGAGAAACTTGGTTGGTCTTTTGAAATGTAAATATGTAAAGGATTTCTGAAATGACTTTAAGTACAGTATTAGATTACCTATAATATAGATCTTTAAAGATTTCAAGTGTTTTTTGTGAGCATGTGTCTGTTTTCACTTAGAGAAAACTATACAACTATTAAGATTGAAAACTGAATTTAGAACTACTAAAAGACATCCAGATGTCTTTAATTTAATGTCTGAATAAGAGTCAGAGTTTTCATTTAAAAGAATCTTCCTGTGAACTTTCCTCATTCTACTTTTTAATGGACAATTTGAAGGCTAATGTAAATATTTAACTCAGCTATATACAAACTTTAAAAACTCACTCTAATTTCCTAAGAAAATCTTTTGAGTATCTGGGACTAAAACTGAATAGAAAAGAGTAAAATAAGTTAGATGCTAGAAGAAAATGATGGCAAATATCCAGTCTCAAGTATCACCAGATGACTTTAAGATTTTGACATTCCTTATATTTCAAAGAATTTTTCTGATAATTAAGATTTCATAGGAAATTTACTATTTTCTTAAGATAAACACAGGAAATGTTTATAAGTTTGCCAAGACTATTAATTCATCAGGGAGGGACTAAATTGAGGGGCTTATTAATTAAAATATTATGTCTTATTATCCTCTTATTACCTATTACAAATTTCCATGTTTTGTTCCAAGAGAGTTCAAGGAATAGGTGTGGAATTTCTTGCTACTTTAATTCTCTCTTCTTCAGCAAGATTGCAGAACTGAAGGAAAAGATTTTGTTAAATTGTGTGTGCCACATCCTTGATCTAATTCCTTGGATTAAAAGAAAAGAAAAGAAAATCAGCATGGAGAAATCATGATAGTAGTATGAGTAACCTCTGATAACTCAGCAAAGAAGGCTAAGACATTCCACTTTCTGTAGATATTATAAAAGTTGAATCTATAATGGACTAATTTATATGTATTCCATACAAAAATAAGTGAAATTAATTTCCCAAAGATATTATAGTCACTGTGGTAAAATTTTATTAATATTTTATATAATAATTTAAAATTCCAAATATAAACTTCCAAGCTTCATTCACAAGTATGTATTATATTTAGGAACAGGTGTCACATGTCTGAGCACTATGAAAATGCATATATGAATATGCCTATCATCAGAGTTCTGAATTCATTCTGTCATTTGATTTTTATGATAGTCATCTGCCAACTCTAAATTTTTGCTTTTGTGTAACTATGTTGTTTTAAAAAAAGATTTTCTCTTCTTTGTTTCAAATCATAAACTTCCAAAGATAAGTATTTTTATATTATATTATAGTGCTAATATTTAGCTAGATGATAGATATGCTAAATAATATACAATATTTGCCTATATATGCTAAATAATATACAATATTTACCTATAGCCATAGCTGATTACTCCTAAATAAACAATTGTGTTAGTGTTTCAATGGAAATCATGGTGTTCAAAACAATTCCCGCTATAATAAATATCAGTTCTTAAATAAAGTGAACGTGACATGTTTATGGTACCAGCATATACCTTAAGCTGTCAGTTAAAGAGCTATTTAGTTTAAAGACAACAAAAGGAATGGGGATCATGGTGATATTCTGTCTATAGGACTTGTAAGGTGTGGAATAACTGACAGCTATACAGATACATTAATCTGCATTCCTTTCTAGTCTGGGAGTGTGAGAATGATACTCAAAATTTTGTTTCACTGATCACTTTTTATTTGTCAAATAAAATTTGCTTTGAAAATTGTGGCTGTCATTGTAAATACCAGTATAGAACAGGAAAGGAGAACTGTATTATTGACAGAATTGTCAATAAGTAAATCCACAGATATTGAATATTAAATGTGTTCAGGAACTCTAGGCTAGGTGTTAGGAATAGAATGAAATCTAAAGGAATAATGTATTTTTGTAATATATGCATATTATGAATTCACATATAAAATTTAAATGGCTATAAGCTGTAGTAAAGAAAATTAAAGGGGATAGAGTATAAAAGGAGGTATCTTTCACAAAGCAATAGAGTTTCCAAAGCAATTACAGTTGAGCAGATATTCGAGTGCAATGAAAGACTCCAAGCTTCTGAGTCACAAATGTGAGGCATGTGCCAGGTCACTGCCCTGTTTTACAGAAGGGTCCTTAACAACAGTACATCATTTATCTGTGCAGATCAGTGCTGCATAACCACATAACCAATTGAATGAAGTACAAAAATCCTCAGAATAAATGAAAAACTAAAAATTGTATTGTCCTGTTTATTGTGGGGATTTTATGATTACATCTATGTCCCCAGGACACAGAGGTGACTTCCCAGACATCCTGTAACTATGGTGGCATTGTGCTATCTAGGCAACTCAATACTCAGGTCCCACAGAGTGCTTCATGGACAGAGGTCTATATCCTTTTAGTGTGTAGTTGATTTTTTTTTGACAAAAATATTCCTATAGAGACAAATTCAATGTGGGCTTTCATTTCCTCTCCAAACCATTCTGGAGTACGGAATATACATGGAAAATACATAAGCATAGGAGAAGCCTAAATTGAAAATGATGAAATTTATTCTAATGTTTTTTCTGATACAATAAAGAACCAACAGTGTAGTATTCATAGGCATGCTCCAAGGAAGCAAAACTGAAATTTCAATGACCCTGTGACTGAAGTGTACTAAGTACTTAAAATACAAATGTGTCTTCTAGTAAAGTTCTCAACAAAATCAGCGAGAGAAGAGAGGTTTTGAAATATAATACAAATAAATTATAGTAGTGAAAAATAGGACTTAAAATGTCATTCTTTATTTCTTGTCATAAAACATGTTTTAAGAAACTAGTATTGGGTGTGCAAGTTATTGTTACATCAAAAGGTGTGAAATAAGTCTTTTAAAAATCTCCTGAGTCTAAAGCTCCTATAAAATAAATGTAAACTTCTGGTATGATAATGTGTGTATAAAAAAATCACAAGTTCAGCACTGATGGTTACAGTTAATGTCTATAAGATGCCTGGTAATTATATGTGGAAAAATATATTTACCTTCCATTTGTTACAAAGCTATTTTAACTTATAAATTACACATAGATTTTACATGCATTAGAAAGTAAATGGCAATTTGAAAGCTCAACGGTTATTTGGGCATAAATGAATAAACTAAAAGGAAAGAAAAATAGTACCTTTAAAACTGAATAATTAAAAATTGATTACCATTTCTCACTTTACAATGCATATTTTCACTGTTTATTTCATATGGCTGCCTCAGCACATAAAAATATAGGGAGAATAATTGATCAGTCTCATTTTCTCCAACAACAGAAACAGAATTTCCAATTTTTATAATAAAATTCTTGAATCTGTGTTCTTACACAAACAAAATATAAACATGTTTGTTGTGTCTGGGGTAATATGCATGGTGCATGTTTTTAAAACACACAAAATGCCTAGACATTCTGATTTAAAAATCCAAATGCTAAAATCTAACTGGCACAGCCACAAATGCCTCACTGTTTTGTTTCCCATCCCTTCCTTACATAAACTTATTCTAAGGAATTCTAAGGATTAATAATATATAACATATGGATAATTTATGGTTAATAACCTCATTGATTTAGACAATGGTGTTTCACTTAGCAATGAAAACTCTTAAAATAATCACAACCCTAAAAGTTCAGTTACTTTGCTGTAAATAAATGGTTTGAAAAACAAAGTATTAACAATATTTGCAAATTATCAGCTAATCCATAGTGAAGTGTTAAGTGTAGTTGTTTATAGCAAAGGGAAAGATTAGCCACTGGTATTGAGCTGGCATACCCCAAAGGCACTGTATTTCAACATTTACTATATCTTCTAGTCGCGCGCCCACACACACACACACACACACACACACACACACAGAGAGAGAGAGAGAGAGAGAGAGAGAGAGAGAGAGAGAGAGAGAGAGAGAAACGCTTTACATTTTTCTCTAGTTCTCATGCTTTCAAAGGACAGATTACATTGTAGTGTTCTTATTCACATGGACAACTAATATTTCTCTGTGAAATGTTTGTCTGGGTATGTGTTGTTACTTACCTTTTTGCAATGCAAAAAAAAAAATAGTGTGGTTTTCTAGGGATCAAGGCCTGCATTATTAACTTTACACTGCATTATTCAATTGAAACAGATTTCAAATAGAAGAATCAGGAATAAACTACAATGTTATTTTGTAGAATAATTAAGATTAAATATTGACTGTGACTTAAAGCAAACTATATAGCAGCATATTAATCTTAAAGTGTTTCAGTGAACATAGACCATTTTAAAACATAATTTAAATGTTATGTAGTAATTCATAACATTTTAGAAATGTAATTCTTTGCTCAATCTTTAAACTCTTTGTATCTACAGTCTCTTTTTAGACAATTAAATACTGTGGTCCCCATGTTAAATAGATTTTTTTCTAAATCAACATTAGTGAATTACAGAATTATGAAAAGTGAGTATTTGATGTTTCTTAATTTGTATTCTTCCACAGTTAAGATGATAATGTTCTCAATTCAATTCACCATCTCTAATGAGTATGGCCTATTTTATGTCAATAAGATAATATTCTAAAGACAATCATGGTGAAATTAAGTAAAGTTCTAAAAACAACATAGGATATGCTTCTCCAGATAAAATTACTCCTGATTATCATTTATTGTGTACTGATTGCAGGGGTATAAAACTCATAATACCATAGTTTCCCATTAGAGTAAATCACATTTTAATCACTGAGTATATCCTCAACAATAGTGACATAGTGAATATTTATTGATATTTTCAAATCTACACATTTCCTATCAGTTTAATATAATTTGCATTGCTGTCTACTACTTTGATTTTTGGAAGAAAATATTGAAACATATAAAACAATAATTATTTTGTAAAATCTTTAGCTTCCAAAGATAAATGGATATTGTAGCCATTGTTTATAATTTAAATTTATGATTATTTTATTCACTTTAGATAATTTCACAAAAGAGCATGTCAAATTTTAAAACTACCTAAGGAAAGTAAACTGGAAGTGAGAACAAATGAAAATCAAATTACTTTTAGTCATTTAACATTAATGCTGCAAAAGGAATTGTTGACATTTTAAACAAAAAGCATTACATATGTGTATATGCTGAAAACAGTATAAAACAGATGTTTTCCAAATCAACAAATACATATATTATTTCACATAGCATTATAATTTACACTGGAAGAGGGAAATGTCAATGATCATGTTTATGCAACATCCAGAAATGAATCATTTCTCTAGTAATGCTCATTTTATTAGCCTGCTCTTATTGGTTATAGTTACTTACTAAGTAAGTTATTAAGAAATGTGCCTCTCACTCTTTTCTGTACCTATTTCTATTGGTTTCTCAGTAGTCATACTTTAGTAATACTTGCAATTACATCTTACAGAAATAATCAATGAAAAGTAATTCAAACTACAGATCTCCAATAAGCCAACTGCCCATTTATCATATTTACAATATTATAATTTTGAAAATTCTCTAATACCTATGAATATAGATTTACTGTTCCTGAATACCAAATACAAACACCAGATTTGAAAACACTCAGAAACTTGGGTTTTGTTTTTTTCCCTATTTACTGTATAATTCTAAATTATATCCTTGTTAATGAATAAGATTACTTTGTTAGTCTTAATAAAATATTAAAAGAAACTTTTTAAAAATAAATAGTCCTCTAGCTCATTTAAGTAAAAAAAGCCATATACATTTTTTTTTTATTTTCTTATATTGGATATTTTATTTATTTACATTTCAAATGTTAGCCCTTTTTCTGGTTTCCCCTCTGGAAACCCCCTATCCTATCCCCCCCCCCCGCTTCTATGAGGGTATTTTGTGAATGAAGTTAAAGCTAATAATATAAAAAAAAATGAGATATACCATAAGACAATAGATGGGTCTATTTCCTATTATAAAGTTTAACTATATTGTTAAACTATAAATCCTTAGGGTAATAATTAGCTAGCTTACATCCAAAGCACTTCCTGTTTCAAGTTTATTAGGCCATTAGTATATAACGTTTGAAGTTTTAACGAGAATAAGCAAATATCGCTCAAAGTAGCAAGCCTGGTATACTAGAATTCATCTCTTTGAAAGTAAGATATAACTTAGATGCTAAAACTTTGTGAGCTAAAGCATTTTTTAATTTTACATCTCTATGTATTAGCAAAAATAGTCATGTAGTCCAGGAATTAGGAGTACTGAAATTTGATTAAATATAAAAGGAGTTTAATAGAAATAATATTTATTTTATTTGGCAAAATACATAAAACTTCAAATCTGACTCTGGAGTAAAAGTAGCACAAAAAGCACCAAGAATACAAAGCTAATATTTAAAGCTCAACAGGAATATAAAGAATAAAGCACTCTTATTAAATCTCTAAGGCTATAAAAACTGCAACAAAGCAGCTTGAGAAACAGAGAAAATACTACAATCAGCCTCTCCCTGGAGAAATTCTAAGACTTATAGTAACAATTGCTCATAGTGTTTCAACAGGAAAATACTTAACAGATAGTTCACAGCATTATTTAAGCCTTCTGCTACTTTGACATTTAATGGGAGTTATTAAGTTCTACTATAGGATAGCAAATATTTTAAAGATCATGCCCTTAAGGAGTTTACATTGCAGTTAGAATGTTAACAGGACGGGGGTGGGTAGAAAAAACACTCTTCCCCCATAAAAACCTTAATAACAATTACAATAGCAGCAACTTGTTATAGACTCTAGTGTTTAGTTAGGACAGCAAAGATGGAAATGAGTCTAGTAATTTAAAATACAAACAGGTTAAGGCTCAATTAAAGAATAGAAACAAATTCAACAATGTGAAAAATTTTTATTTGGTTCCCATTTCCTGGATCAAAAACAAAATTACCAATAATGTACTATTATCAGTAGAATTCCACTGAACTCTCTGATGAACTGTTTGGAAATTTTCTAATATAATCCTGTGTATGCTGCAAATATTTATCCTGCCAATCATGTTCTGTCACAGCACTCAAATATTTTTCTCTTTTTCCCCAGGTCCCACAACAAATTTTCATAGATATTATGTATCTGAGGACAAGCAATACTAGTGCACTGGATTTTGATCGTTTTACTTCCATTGAGCTTTCCATAATAATCACACTTTAAAAGACTGTGGTGTTTCTGAGTTTGAAAAGGCTTTTAAAAAGCTATACAGATTACAAAGGAAAGTCTAAGTACAACATGACCACAGCTAATTCATAGGGAAAAGACTAGAACTCTAAGAAAAATTTCCTAATTGCAAGATGCTCAGCATATTCCTTTCTCAATTTCATGTCTGATTTCTTCATTCTGAAAGTATTATGAGTCTGCAGTTAACTTTACAGTTTTAAGTACAAAGTACCAAGATTAAATTGCACAGAGAATTTTTTTCCAGTTAAGTATTTGAAGTAACTGTACCATTTAAAATTGTAACACTATCATATCAAAGATTCACTTTGATACTTTTCAAACTTTTAGAGAATAGATATAGTTAAATCACCTTGCTTTATTGTTTCACCAAAATACATAATAGCTAGTCAATTTGTCAGTAGGTATTGGCTCTATGGGTTGTCTATCACAAAATAGAGTTTTGTAGATTGTGTGTGGAACAGTCGAAGGGTAGATGGGGCAGTGGGGGAATAAAATCTGGAGTGTAAAAAAAGTAAATAATTTTAAAATGCAAAATGTAAAAAAAAAACATAAAAGAAGAGCTAATTGTTTACTTGGCTTCTGTCTGCTAGTGATATAAATAAGAAAGAAGTAAATGAATTGCTATTTGAGAACTTTTCTAGTATTTTGTTTGGTTTGGGTTGGTATAGCATGGTTTGATTTTGAGACAGGGCTTTTTTTCCCCATACAGTATTTTCTGATTTTCATTTCCCCTCTCCTTACTCTTCCCAGTTCTTCTCCATCTCCCCTCCCATCCTGTTCCACGTTTTATTTTGTCTCCCATTAGATAATAAGCATATGTCTGAGGAATAATAATGATAATAAAGTGCAGTAAAATAGAACAAAAACAAAGCAAAACAGGACAAAAACAAACAAGAACAATAGTGAAAGAAAAAGCATATGTAATGCATTTAGACACAGCACACACATATGTACACATACAGGAATTCCATTAAAAAGGAATACATTATACATACATAAAATATAATATATGTATGTATGTATATATATGCACATATGCACAAAGGAATAGTAATGCAAAATAAAATTTTAGAAGTCCTAAACAATATGAGACAAAGAACCTCCAAAGATTTTATTGACTTCATTTTTCTTGGCCAGCTTTGCTAGGCATGGGGCCTATCCTTAAAAGTAATTTGCTTTTCCAGTGAGACTGTTATTTTAAACTCCAGATTTTATTCCCCTCCCGGTCTACCCTATAACTGTTCCACATCCTATGCCTCCTACCCACCCCCTGTCTCCATGAAGATGTTCCCACCACTCATGCCTACCTCACCAGACCTCTGCACTCCCTGGGACCTCCTGTCTCTTGAGGGTTACATGTATCTTCTCTGACTAAACCCAGACCCAGCAGTCCTCTGCTGTTTATGTGTTAGGGGCCTCATAGTAGCTGGTGTATCCTGCCTGGTTGGTGTTCCAGTGTCTCCAAGATCTCAGGGGTCTAAGGTTCTTAGTCTCATTAGCAGTCTTTTGTTTAGGTTTAATCCCATAGAGTGCCTTTTAAATCCAATCTAGCAGTAGTTGTTTATTCCCATAGCATTTGGGTAATTATTGCAACAGTACATTCTGTAGGCTGGTTGTTGATGTAATTTCAAGGGTTTTGTGGATAGGTTACATTGATGATTACTTCTCTCCTCTGATAGTGCAGAAAATGTCCTGAGTACCATAAACTCTAGTCAGTAGGAGTAAAGGTTCCAGTTGGCCACAGCTAAATATTTTCTTGTTAGATGACACTGTTTGAGCAGCAAGGACTTACCACCTCATGTTGTGGTGGGTAATCAATCGTATTGACAATAGCCTGTAATGTTTGAATACTGTATGGAACCTCTTTGGTCAACAACTCAACAGCGTGCAACCCATTGCTGCCATGGAGAGTTCTACTTGGTAGCATGATGTGTCTAATTGAATAAAATATTTTATCCCCTGTTATATGATGACTCCACTTAAATGCCTTTTATATATGTATATATTTTAGGAAACTTTGAAAGTAGTTGCTTTCATATGCCTTTCAAAAGGCCCTAAAGTATCTTTTCCTATATTTTCTCCCTTATCCTGCCCTCTGACCCTACTCCCCATTTAATTGCCCCATTCTACTTTTGTCTTATTCTCTTTGTATTGGGTGCATTATATTTCCCCTTTCTTGACAGTTCTCCCCCTACCTGCTGGACTATTAATAGTTCCCTAACCTCTGTGGTTATTACGATTGAATTATACATGCTGAAAGCTTAAAAAGGAAAACCTGGACATTTGTCTCTTGGGTCTATATGACCTTACTCCAGATAGTTGTGTCTAGTTCATCTATTTATCTGCAAATTTTATAATTTCATTTTTCTTAATATATGAATAATAATAATCCAGTGTATAAATAACAATCCAGTGTCTATAAGTGTACCACATTTTCACTATCTATTCATAGCGATGGATATCTGGGCAGTTTACAATTTCTGTCTATTATAAACAGAGTAGCAACAAACATGGATGATCAAGTACATTTGTAATAAGATGTAGAGTCCTTCGAGTATATGAGCCAGAATTATATAGCTCAAGCTTGAGGTAGATAGTCATATTAGAATTTGAAAGAGCATACCTAAAATAAACGCAGCTGCTTGCAATTTTCATGGTATTAAAGATAGTATAGCAGTAAAGAATATGGATATTATGTTCTGTATGTCTTAAATAAAGAGTAATAAAAGGAATTCTCATATGTGGTAATGACAAGACATTCAAATCATTTTGTGTTTAGATTATTTATATGCTATTATCAACTCAGGATTCTCAGCATTATATGTCATCTACTGCATTCTACAAGAGAAATAAAGAGGGCATAATTCTAAATTGAATGTCATTTTCACTCTTTCTTTTCTTGGGGAGGTTGTTTGTATCTCACTGTGTACTCTGGCTATGGTTCTTGTGGAACTTACTATGTAGATCAGGCTGTGCTCAAACCCACAGAGATCTGCCACCCCTGCTTACCCCATTTCTGTGATTTGACTATTGTATACACAAAGGTTTTCACATCAAAAATGTACATTGTGGCATTATGTTAATCAGATGCTGGTTTTTGCTAGAACCTTCATATCTGCCATTATAGATGAAGTAAATTTTTTTTACTAAGAAGTTTATTATTCAGTCATCTCTTGACCTATTTCCATCAATCAGTTGACATTTCATTGCTATTTAGTATTTATTTTTTTCTGTGATGCAGTTAGAAGGCATGGGGAAAAAACTACAAGTTAAATTTTGTAGATATTTGGAGAGGAAAACTTTGGTATATAGTTGATATTTAACTTTTTACTTTTGCCAGGCAAAATAAAAATTATTCTTAAAATTTGACTGCGTATACTCTAACGTATGATAATGTAATATGCATGTACTGCTTTACATTTAATGCCTAAAAGTTGATAGGCATAGACATTCTGCAGTAGTTCATATTATACCATGGTCAGGTCCAGATTGTAGAAATTCTAGATTTTCCCCTAAATAAATATCATCAATATACCAGTTCTTGCATTTTTATTATACCACCATCACATATATCCAAATCACTGAGTATATCTTAATTGTGATATCACTTTTTCAGTATCTCTAGCCATTGAAGCAGTGAAAATCTTTTGTACCAAAAATTTACTTTACCTATCCTTAAATAGACACACATCCATTCCCATCCTTTCCACCCCCTTAGCATTTTGTTTTCCCAGTGCTATAAACCTTTATATAAATTAATATTGGACTCATGCAAAATCATCAAAAGCTCTACTGTAATAGTAAGAGGATATCAAATAAGAGCTGGCATCATTTAAACTTAGATAGGGAGAGTCACATAGTGAATCTCTTGTGATCCCGAGATAGTGCTATTATTTATCTCACATAGCAGAACTATTACTTGCCCAAGTCAGCCTTTTTAACTACCTGTGATCATGGAGGGCAATTTTGTTAACAAAAGGATGTAGAAGAGAAGTTATGTAACTAAAGTGAGAATGAGAGGATAAACATTCCTTATCTTAATTTTCAATGAGCAATGAGAATGTTTTCCTTGAATAGAGGTTAACCTTTTAAAGTTTTAGATACACTGTAATATAGATACTTCTAGTGAATTAACAGACTTTTCTTGTAACTGAAAAGTGACTGACATTAAACCAATAAGTTGAGATTCCATACGTGCAGCTTACCTAATAGCAAGAAATGCACAATGGTGAAGTGATCTTGACCTAAACAATATACCATTATAAGAATATGCCTTTATTTTCCATAGTGATATGTAACTGAAAAAAAAAAACAGAAATGGAAATTTGTTGGGATTAATTTCTTCAATCAGTATCTCTAAATTCCAAGGAGACATCACCATAATCAGTCCTGTGCTGATTTATAAATGTTATCTTGCTGCTGGGCAAATGCAAGCCAATTTTCCTCCCATTTTTTGATTTTTCACTTTGCTTCTGTCTCCAAGTGGAGAGATTAACTGGTAATTGTCATGGATAACAAAGTGTGACATTGTAGTTCATTGTTTGTTTTCTCTGACATCATCTTTGTTTTCCTAGTCTATGTCAGTTTGTAGTCAATTTCTTTTACAAGACTCACAGAATAAAGAAAAACCACTCTCACCAGATTTATAATATGCTAAGTGAATAACTAAGTGCTTGACATATGCAATGGAATTTATTTTTAATTAAGGAACCCAGCACCTCCAAATGTTTATTACATGTAATATAAAAGCTATTGGCCTCCAAATAAAATTTGTTTCTTGCACATTCTGTACAGAAAAGCATGATTGAGTGCCTTTGCAAAGTGTCTAGTTTCAAGTGCCATTTCTGATATTTAATGATGTTATGAACTCCAGTGAACTGTTTAATCTCTGTAAGCCTCAATTTCTCTCATCTATGAAATGAAGAGTAGCTAAAAATATTCCATATGACTGTGTGGGCTTTTTGCTAAGAAAATAATTGAGAAATTTTGAAATGTTTCTTTATCCACACATGTTCAGTAAATGTTAGCATTGTCAATCTGGATTTCTGAGTAATTTTAGCATGCCTCGTTTATATTTTGTAAAAATAAAAATAATTAAGTGAATATAGTCATTTCTGATTCACTTAGTTTTATAGAGTGATAAGCCATTGCTATTTTAATAAACCCTTCACTTCTTATTTTGAGATATTTCCATATTCAAGGTTATTATAAATATTATTTTCTAAACTTAATTCTGGAATAATGATGTTTAGAAGTCAATAATTTTTTTAGTATTCCATGCAGTGAATGGAATATAAGAAATTCAACAGTTGATTGTGTCACTTACCCTGACTCCTACTTTGTTGGAGATGGTAACTGGGGCCTAGTGTCCAGTTCTGTTACCCTGGCCTTGTATCCTTTAGCTACCATGTATAACTACATTACATCTACACTGGCCAGGTTGGTGTCCATATAAACAATGCCTGCTAGGAGGTTTACTACATAGAACATAGTGTCCAGCTGATGGCCACATGCCAAATGACAAGATCACTGGCTAGAGGAGATGACATCTGCAACACCTTATTTAGTGGACTAGGCAGGCACTGACAGGTATGTGCCCAGGGCACTGATTGGGGATATGAAACCCACAGTTACTGATAAATTTTGCACTGGCACCTACTACTGCCAGCTCTTCCACTCTGAGCAGCTCATCACAGGCAAGGAAGATGTTTTAATAACTAAGGCAGTGGACTACACTATTGGAAAAGAGAACATTGACCTTGTCTTGAACCAACATCTCACGCTGGATAATAAATGCACAGTTCTTCAGGGATTCTTTGTTTTCTATGGTAGAGGAACCGGCCCTAGGATCACCACTGCCCCTTGATGATGGAATGGCTCTCTATTGATTACAGCGAGAAGTGCAAGCTTATGTTCTCTATTTACACATCTCTTAGGTTTCCACGGCCATTGTTGAGCCCTACAATTCCATACTCACTAACCACACAACCCTCTAACAGCCTGATTATGCCTTCATGGCACACAATAAGGCCATCTAAGGTATCTGTTTTAGGAACATCAATATTGAGAACTCAACCTACATTTTACCTTACCAACACTAACCTTAACTACATTTCAGTCAGATTATGCCACCCTTCACCACTTTCCTCAGATTTGATGGGGTCCTGAATGTTTATCTGACAGAATTTCAGACAAACATGGCACCGTACCCTCAAATCCACTTCCTTCTGTCCACATATGCCCCTGTCATCTAAGTGGAGGTTTCAGTAGCAGTGATCTATGAGCAGGTTTCTGTAGCAGTGATCATCAATTGCTGTTAGGAGCTGGCCAACCAGATGGAGAAATGTGTCTCTATCTGTAGTAAGTACATGGCTTGCTGCCTGCTGTACAGTAGTGATTTGATTCCCAAAGATGTTGGTGCTGCCACTGCCACCAGTTTGTAAACTGGTTTCTCACTGGATTCAGAGTTGGTATTAATTACCACCCTCCAATATGGAGCATGGAAGAGACCTGGACAATGTATTTGTGTACGTGTTGAACAATAGCAATGACTGAGGCTTGGGCTTCTTAGACCACAAGTATGATAAATGTACCTTTTTTCACTGGCATGTGGGCAAGGGCCCTGAGGAAGGGGAATTCTCTGAGGCACTTGAAGCCATGGCTACCCTAAAGAAGGATTATGAGGAGGTTGATGTGGATTTTCTTGAAGGAGAGTGCAAGAAAGAAGGAATAATTCTAATCCATTCTTTTCAGTCACATAGTATATCAGACTAGCAGAACTTTCACTTTAACATGAGCTGACAAGCATCAATGCTTTTAATTGGGTTATTTTCATTCTGTTTATGCATATCTTTGTAAGAATATCTATAGTTTTTTTTATCATATCTCAAAGTGAAAGCTTTAAGGAAAAAAATTCAATTATTACCTTACTGAATTGTTGCCTTGTATACATTATATTAAATCAAACTATCAACGTATAAAATTTGATAATAAATGTTATTTTAGTCTTTACCAGCTGTTCTAGATACAGATTCTGAAAATGAATTTAGTGAATATATTAGAATATAGGTAAATGTCTTTTCTATATAAGCACATGCAATAATATTAAAATAAATATTATTAATACCTGCTCTATTTACAATTTGTATACCAATGGGTTTCCATAAAACCATACTTGTGGATATTGAATTTTGAATTTTTCATAGTACATTATAAAGTTTTAAAATGAAATCTTAGTTCTTATTCATAAAAAATGGCTAGCTGCTTTTATTTAACACACAAGCTGTAATTAGTCCACCCCTCTTCTAGAAGCATGCTGGGAGACATACAACTCATATTGCCTAGGAGAAAAACATCATGAAAATGCTTTCAGGCTGGCTGGGAGACTTATTTGAGCTCCTTAGAGCTTTGAACTTTCTCACTATTCTCAGTAGATGACTCTAGCTTACTCTTTTAGAAGTGTTTTGATTTCACACTGTGTTTAGATTCATTATTTTATATCAGGATGCTCTCAACACTGTTAAGGAAACTTAAAAAAGCTGATGGTGTGTTGTTTGACATTGATACAGAACAATAAAAAAGCATACTGAAAGTACTTCTCCATACATGATCCTTAACATCAATAGATATGTGCAGAATGTATAATGAATTCATGGTATCTTAAAACCATGCTTTCTATTTGATTACATGAAGGGTATATGCCAGCAACTATAATGATATAATAAGATCTAAATAACAATGTATCCCATAAGTCATAAATAATATGTTTTTAACTAAATTTAAAAAACGTGCTTGCAGGAACTAACTTTTTAATTCCAGTTGTATATCTACTGATGTGAGTGTGTGAACACTTATGTGTGTATGTGTATATATGTGTAAATACGTACTTCTCATTTGAAGTATATACTTTAGGTACCTATTATTTCATAAAAGACTAGATCTTGTATGTATATAAGAAATGAGTTTATATTGAAATGAAATCACAATACTTAATGAGAATAATGCCAACCAGCAGTTGTTTTTTTTAATCCTATCACAGTATTATTTCATTCTGTCTTTAAGACTCCTCATAGCATTAACTTAGGTAGTCAGAGTATAGCTTAGGGAGTACTAGCAAAAACATTTTACAGGTCAAATATTTTGCTCTCATAATCCAGCTGATTTTCTGAGTTTATTTTTGGAGATGACTTCCTCTCTTTCAAGGCCGTCATTGTCTTTTGTTTAGCTGTAAATAGCCATGGCCTTTCTGTTACTACTTTCAATAGGAAGACATTCATTTGTAGACAACCAATACACTTTTCCATATGTTATTGGTCATTGTTTTACTGTGGCAAGAATACTTAAATTGGGTCTAATCTCTTGAAAATTTTGAATGTACAATACAGTATTAACTATAGAATATTATTCTGTAGTATATCTCTTGAATTTATTTGTCATATGTAACTGAAACTTTACACCATTCTACTTTGTGAATCCACTCTGCCATACCCCATAATTTCTTAGCAACTTTTGTTCCACTCCAGCTTTCTATGAATCTGACTCTTGAGGACATACCATATAAGTCAAGGAATGTGGTATATTCCCTGCCAATGCTACATAATTCCATCTAGTAAAAATTCTTCAAATTCATATTTTACATCACAGGATTCCTTTTGTCCCCATCACATAATAAATTAATTGTATGAGTATATTATGATTTATTTTTTAAATCATTTATGTTAATTTAGATGTTTCCCTATTTGTGAATATTGTGGCAATTAATAGGTGGTTAATAATTGGGGTAAACATCACAGTGTCTAGAAACTTCAGGAGACAAGCCTCTGGGCATCCCAATGTGGAGTTATCTAGATATTTGATTATATAGCTATCCCCCTTAGTGCAACTATTGAGTGTGGAGTCATCCACTG
Source organism: Arvicanthis niloticus (assembly GCF_011762505.2). Classification (NCBI taxonomy): domain Eukaryota; kingdom Metazoa; phylum Chordata; class Mammalia; order Rodentia; family Muridae; genus Arvicanthis; species Arvicanthis niloticus. Next base: position 66,065,638 of record NC_047679.1, read on the forward strand.
TAGCACAGAAAACCTACTAGCAACGGCATCCTCAAAGTAAACTGAATCTACTTCTTTAAGAAGTCATCAACTGCCACAAACTTCTCAGCTTGGGGAGAAGACTGCTGAGTGTCTCCCCTAGTCCATACTGGCATGTTGGATGATGTGATCATATGCCAGCTATAGCTCCTACGAGTTCATGTGTGTTTCAGCCATGCCATGTCCTTTTAGCCAAATTAGAACCTTACATGTAGATTTAACTGCACCCCTAAAGGAGGGTCATGCTCTTCAGTGGACTTGGGTCTTACACTAAATAAAAAAGGAGAAAGTGATCTGAGCATCAACATTCCTCATTCTCTTGTTCATAACTATAAATTAAATGTTAGCTTCCCCAGCCCTCTCCTCCTCCTGACACAGTGACATTTCACCCCCCAGAATAGACTGTTCCAGAAACTATAATCCAAAATAAACCATTTCTTTGGTTGGTTTTGTGTTGAGTATCTTGGCACCACCACAACAAAAAAATAAAACATGCTTTCAACTATTTTTTTCAATCCCTAATATCTACTTTTATATTCAAAATAACCATATTAAAAATGTTCAGTAATTGTTCATAATAGTTTGGATTAGTTGCATGTTTTAAACATTTGTGTATCTTCATTAAAGAAATATTTATTCATCCCTCATACATTGTAGTATTTCATCCAGATGAAATATTCTGCCTTAATATTCTTTTTTTTTGTTTTGTTTTTGTTTTGTTTTTCAAGACAGGGTTTCTCTGTATAGCCTTGGCTGTCCTGGAACTCACTCTGTAGACCAGGCTGGCCTCGAACTCAGAAATCCGCCTGCCTCTGCCTCCCAAGTGCTGGGATTAAAAGCGTGTGCCACTACCGCCCGGCCCCTTAATATTCTTAATTTTGTTGTTTTCACAAATTTAAATCCATTTATTTATTTATTTATTTATTTATTTATTTATTTATTCTGCCTCAACAAAAGAGGGTTGAGGTTAGTTGAAATTTACAAACTGAGGTATAGACATTATGTAGGTAAATTCAATTATTGCTCAATGAAGATATTTAGGAAAAGATCATTCAAGAATTATTTTTTAAAATTTGATTTAAATTTATGCATGAATATAGTTTTGGATCAAATTTCTCTCTCTTTTCTTCATGCCAATTCCTCTCCTATCTACCCACTCTCCACGTCATATTTGCTCTTTTGCTTTGTACCCAAAAGATAAAGTGATCTCATTCTTTGATGCTTATATTGGAAATGAGTTTGGAACCATCCACTCTGGCCTCTCAGAGCTCAATCCCTAACAAAAACTGACTTTTGCTCCCCAAACAGCCATCAATTGCAAAATGATCCTTAAATAAGTGTGGGACTTTATGATTCCCTTCCTCCATTTATACTGAAACTGTGACTAACAAAATGAAACTTTTCTGATGAGTTTTGAAAGTACCCCAAATCTGTGGGTATAAAGTTAACACCATTGGAGATAGTTTATTTTATGTCTATTTTGCAGAATACTAGTCATAGGAACCGTGACCTAGACAGCAATGGACTTTTGGACTACTTGATATTACCAGAAGTGTTCCAGCTCATGAAGCTGGATTTAAATCCAAACAGAAACTGGTTGGTTATTCCCATATTGGTTTTGAGACAGCATTGCACCAGTGGGCACCTCTTGCTAGGTCAGCTCTTACTGTAGATTGCACAATTTATAGCTTGGTAAGAGTACTGATTACTCTTCTCACCATGGTAGTATGCACATGTCTTGTAGTGTAATATGGCCTTACCATATTACCAGGAGAAATGGAATGGTTTGTTGTATTTGGAAGTGTGTCTATAGGACATCATTGATCAACAACTTGAAAAGATTTAACCTATATCCATTACTGGGTTTTTTTTTTTTTGATAACTTGTGGTGTCTGAAAGAGGCATTCCCTCACATTATGGGATAACTCCATATATTTTATATAAAATTATATATATATATGTATATATATATATATATAATGTTATGAAGCTTCTATAATAGTTCTCATAATCTGATACACATTTGAAAATAATCATTAGTATGGATAATGACATTTTTTTTCATTTAATCTGGAAAATGAGAATTACATTTGACTTTTACAAAATTGTAAATGTCACACTCATTAGCTTTAAATTTCGTGGTTTATAATTAGTTGTATGCCAGTTATATCTCCTCAGGATACATTGATATTTATAATACTTAAATTGTTTTAGAGTAAAATAATATTCTGAGATCATTGTAATTTTGGATTATTATTATATTATTTTTATATTATATAATATTTTACTTTTAATATTATTTATATTTTCATTTGTATTATTATACTTTGATTATTTTATAATAACATTTATATTTGAAGATATATTATTTAAAAACTCTTTCCCTTTTATAAATTGATGTTTTATTCATATATTTTATTCACAAGCGTATTTACTATTAAAGTAGAAAATTACTATTTCTATTTATTTCTTTATAAAATTTTTAATTGTTAAACTACTTTAAATTAAAACTAATTTGTTAATTATTTCTTGTCACTAACTTTGGTTTTCAATTGTTGTGAAGACAAATGATCATGGCAACTATTGAAAGGAAAACATTTAGTTGGGGCTGCCTTATAGATTCAGAGGTTAAGTCTACTATCATCATGGCAGAAAGCATGGATTTACCCAGTCAGACATGATGCTAGAGAGGTAGCTGAAATTTCTATATCTAGATTGGCAGGTGGCAGGACAAGATACAGTGGACCTGGCTTGAGCTTCTGAGACTTCAAACACTATCCCCAGTAACGCACTTCCTCCGACAAAGCTACACCTATTCCAACAAGGCCACAGCCCTAATTTTTCAGTCTTACTTCCTTTGAGCCTATGAGGACAATTTTCATTTAAACCACTAAAGTCAATAAGAACATTTTATAGCAATTCTCACTTTTAAATTGTCATTCATCTAATTTGTGTGTTCTCTGGAAATTATAAGCATGTATAAAGTGGATTCTGGTTACACTAACTCTCACCTCCCTCACACTTTTTTCTTGTTCTCACCACTAGTATTCTCTTATTCTCAGTACAAGCCCCTTTCCTCCATTCATCCAGTTTTGTTTTTGAGTGTGGGACTTTGATTTTGACAAGTACTATCCTTCTGGCCACTGGGTTGGTACTATCCACTGAAGCTTGATGAAAACAATTAAATACTAGAGCTGAAGATATTGATTATTCTTTTCCCAAAAGTCCATCAACTGCCAAATCTGCAGAAAATGAGAATGATTCCTGACTCTCCCCTTGATGCAGGATTGCTAGTGAACAGACCCAGTCTCACAGCAAGCTCAGTTCAGACAAAGGATCTTCTGTGTGATCACATTTGTAACAGTGATGTCATGCTCTGATAGCATCTTGCATCTCTTCTACCCATCTTCCAGCCATTACATTCTTCCTACTCTCTTCATAAATGGTCTGTGAGCCTCAGATGAGATGGTATAAATGTCCTCTTTAGGGCTGAGCACTAAGCCTTCGATATCACTTGCTGTTAATTTTGTATTGCTTTAATAGACAATAATTAAATGACCTCATCTAATTGCTCACATTCTCTTGTCAGTTTAATATGCAATGTCCAAAATATTGAGGAAACATTGAGACTGTATAATACATTGCATTTAAAATATTAGGACAAAGCATTATGCACTTAGTTTTAGTCCTTTGGAAGTTTAGACAATTTTTTTCAATCTAAATTTTGAGAATCTCATGTTGTGTGTTGTACTTATATCAGTTTTACTCCACCTTTTCTACCCGTCTCTTAGGTTCCTCCCCCAGTTGCTCTCGAATTCATGGAATTTTCTTATTTAATGGCTATGTTTTGTTATATACACATATATAAAACTAAATTCCACCTAATGAGTTCATTTATATATGTTTAGAGCTTACCATTTTAGGATTTAGATAACCTATAATGCAGTCTCTCTTATAAATTATCTAAGAAGTTTCTTATTAAACAAAAATTTAAAATATTTTTAGTCTTTTTATACAAAATTAGTATTGTTCTCAATAAATAATCACACCCTTCACCATGGAAATGAATCCAAAGATTATTATTTGTTCAAGAATTATCATGTGCTATTTTCTCTCTTCAACTAAGTCAAGATGCATTTTTCCAATTATTCTCCATCCTACATTGTTTTACTTGTGTATTCACAATACTAGTAATTGTTGAAGGTATCTTGTATATTTATTTAATTATGTGTGGTTATCTCTCTCCTCACTCCACAGTAAAACTCCAAAAGAAGTAAAAATCTGTATGTCCCATTGTTTGGAGCATAGAACATGTTCAGTATATCATTTTTAAATAAAACAAAGTAAGATAAAACAAAATCTGTTGTATTAAAATTGGCAAGGCAAACCAAGAGAAGAAAATGAGTCCCAAGAGAAGGTACAAGAATGAAAGATCCACTCATTCATTCATACACTTGGGAGTCTCATAAAAACAGTAAACTAAAAGCTCTAATATATACACAGAGGACCTCGTACAGACCCATTCATCCCGGTTCATGCTGCTTTAGTCTCTGAGTTCATACAAACCTTACTCATATTGATTTATAGGGATTTGTTTTCTTGGTATTCCCCATCCCTTGTAGCTCTTTTTACTTCTCAGTAAATATTTTAAAGTTGTAATTTATCAGAGAATTCAACTGTGAGTTCTTTAGAAACCACTGTAAGTTTAAGTAATAAATGTTTGAAAATGTTAAGGAATTGTTATTTGAAAAAATATTATACCAAAATCAACAAACATGGTATTATTTTTTAAAGGATTCTAACATGGGTACTATACTTACTAGAAAAATTCTGTTTTTTGTTGTTGTTATTGTTGTTAAGGATCTAGCGTTGCTTGAACATGTTGCCAACAGTTTACTAATATAATTTCTCCTGTGGATATACTTGATCAATTTTTGAAACTTAATGGGCTATGGTAAATTCTAATTTACTACTCAGGGTATTTTTAAAATTCTGTCTCTATTAATATTACATCATCAAAATGCTTTTATTGTGAACTTTACAATGTAGTAATTGGAACAATTACTTTTATTTAATGTATAATTTTATTTATTGCCTTCATATTTTATTAATGACCACTGAAAAACTTTTGTGTGGAAATCCTACTGACCTATTTGAATCTAGTAAAATAAATTTTCTTTGAGTAAACTAATTCTATCAAATTGATACCCGAGTAAAATTTTGACAGAAAACAGTCTTCCTAACAATGAGCTTGTATGATTTTGTTGGTACACAATGTATGGCAACATGTTTTCTTTTGCATTTGTTTATGACAAGTGTAAGTTCAACTATATAAGGTAATTTGTACTACATACTCAGTCACTGATTCCTTTATTTGAAATATTAATTTGTGTCTAGAGCTTTCCTTTATATTTTTCACCCAGAGTGTAATCATTCTTTCATACATATTTACAAATAACAGACATGTTATCTAGTAAAAAGTAGAAAATATAAATGCAGAATTTTTACATAAATCTCTTACTATATCTTTATTTATTTGGGTATACATATGTACATAAATATTAGTCATTCAAAAAATAGGAACTCATCTTTTTCTTGCTAGAGGAGCTTCTAAAACTTGATATTATAAACCGCCCTGCCTTTGTAATTATTTTCTTGGCGCTTTATGTGTATTAATGATTTTGTGGTTTGAAGGGCTATACTTGTAGACCAAAGACCAAATTTCTGTTCATGCCAGAGAAGAGAAAATGTAAGTAGACAATTTGAGGTTCTATCCTCTATGTATTTTATTTCCCAATAGCTCTTTAAGTGATATGATTCATTGAGAAGTGTGTGCATGTGAGAGCTTTTGAATAGTACCATGCTGTGCTGTGAAATTGAAGAAGTCCTTAAAGCACATTGTATTTGCCCAGAGCCAAACAGATTTAATCCTGTTATTCTAAGAAATAGAAGTACAAATAAAATTTCCAGGCACTGCTTAAGTGATATTTGTTACTGCTCATAGAAATAAGAGTTTATTCTTTCAGTTAGTACATCAACTTGCCCTTAAAGCCAACACTAGCCATTATATTATATTTTTCCTCAGTATTTCTTTGACTTCAATTTTTAAGATGGTGAAAATACAGTGCTCAAAAGTATCATAAGAAATAACTAACACTTCTCACACAGAAACCATAAAATACAGAGTCCAATCAAACATAAAGACATTTGTGACAAAATATATAGAATAGGATTATATAAGGAAAATATTTGGTTTTATAAAGAATGAATATACTATAGTATAAAGTAAATATAATAATATTATGAATGAATATATTTTATATGCTATATAACACTAAAGAATCATTTTCTATAGCATTTAACCATAGCTGAAATTAGAAGAATCATTTGTTTTTCTATTTTTATAATATTATTTTGTGTACTGATTCCTCTAAATTGAATGGAGGAACCACAACATTTTTCATACTACTGAGACCAGATCTTTCTTGATAATTTAAATTAGTTTGTCATTAGCTGAGTATTCAAATTAATAAAATAGCTTTGATCTTTGTTCTATTTGGTCAAAAAAATTGAGCTGTTTTATGGTCTTGACAACCTTTGTGTTTTTATCAAGTGGGAGAAAAACATTAATCATGATGCTTCAATTGTCATAGGGACATTTTGCAGGATATGATTTGACTTGCACTTTCCTTATTTACTTTTTAATTTGTTATTGAAAATCATTCTTCTCTCATATGATACATCCAAACCACAGTTTCCCCCACTTCCGGGCTCCACCCTCTAACCCCTTTTCCCAGATACACTACCCCTTTTTTCCTCTTCATTAACAGACCAGGCTTACAAGAGACAATAGCCAGACAAGACTAAGTAAGATATAATAATACAAGGCAAGAGCCCTCCTATTCAGGCTGGACAAGGCAACCCAATATGAAGAAAAGAGTACTAAAAGCATACAAATGTCCAAGAGATACACTGATCCCACTGCTAAAAGTCCCACAAACCCCACCAAGCCAACAGCAATAACATATAAGAAGATGACCTGGTACAGACCCATGCAGGCCCTGTGCTTGCCACTTCACTTTCTGTGAACCCATATGAACCCTACTTATTTGGTTTAGTAGGCTATTTTCTTCTGATGTCCTCCATTGTCTCTGACTTCTACACTTTCCCTCCTTATCTTTCATGGGCTTCCACAATCTTCAAAAAGAGGAACTCACTAGAGATCTCTGAGTTGGATTCTCTCCCTTCATAATGTCTGGATGTGCATCTCTGTACACAATCCCATCTGCTGCAGGAGGAAGCCTTTTTGAAGCTGTGTGTACAAAGCACCAATCTATGAGCATAGAAGAATATTATTAGGAATCATTTCTTGATTGTGTTTTGGAGGTGGGGGGGGGGGCAAGTCCTCTTTGATTCTCCCTGGTTCTCTGTTCTATATAGTCTCTGGTTCCTCACCATCAGGTAGTGCATGTGGTCCCTCTAGTTGTGTGGGACTCAAGTTAAACCTAATATTGTTGTGAGAGAAATAGAATTTGGCAGGAATGAGCTCCGTAATTGGTTTTCCAATAGAAAGTGGTCAGTACTAAAATCATAAACATACAAGTAACAATTTTTTACACTCCAGTCTTTATCCCCCTCCTGTTCTGCCCTGTCTTTTCCACATCCCATACCTCCTCTCCCTGTCTCTAAGATGATGTCCCCACCCCGATACCCTCACCCTACTAGACCTCCCCACTCCCTGGGGCCTCAAGTCTCTCCAGGGTTAGGTGAGTCTTCTTTCACTGAGAATATACATCAGGCAGTCCTCTGCTGTATATGTGTTGGGGGTCTCATATCAGCTGGTGTTTATTGCCTGGTTGGTGGTTCAGTGTCAGAGCAATCTTGAGGGTCTAGGTTAGTTGAAACTGCTGGTCTTCCTATAAGGTTGCCCCCTTCCTCAGCTTTTTCTAGCTTTTCTCTAATTTAACCATGGGGGTCACTAGCTTCTGTTCATTGGTTGGGTGTAAACATCTGCAACTGACTCTTTCAGCTGCTTGTTGGGCCTTTCAGAGGGCAGTCATGCTTGGCTCCTGTTTGTAAGCACACCATAGTATCAGTAAGTGTCAGGCCTTCGGGTCTTCCCTTGCGCTAGATCCCACTTTGGGCCTGTCCCTGGACCACCTTTCTCTCAGGCTCTTCTCCATTCTTGACCCTGAAGTTCTTTCAGACAGGAACAATTCTGGGTCAGGGTTTTTTGAATGTCCAGCTTGTCTGCTCCTCTGAAATTTGTTGACATTTATATATGTAATAATCTTAAATTGGTAGTCTTCCCCCACATGTTCCTCACTCCCATCTCTTTTTCTTCTCCTCCTTTAAAGCCTCGTTTTATCTCTCTCATGACATATTTTCTAATTCCTAAGGCTTTACTTACACTTACTTTTACACACACACACACACACACACATACATACACTAAAAGGAAGTATCTACATGTGGGGGAAAACATGAACTATCATGATCCTTCTGAGCATGGGTGGCCACACTTAAATATATTATTTGCCAGTCCCATCTGTTACTGTACTTTAGTGGCTGAGCTGGTTTTTTCCAGGTTCTTGACCTCAAAATTGAAAACATGGATTATAAGCATTGAAATTTTCCTGAGGAAACTTGATTTAAAGCAAATAAATCATTCAGAACAGAAAGAAATATGCTGTCAAATTTGACAGCAAGCTACATTAATGAGAGTAATCATAGGCTAATATTTTAAATTTTGGCTTCCTTTGGTGGGATTCAAGACGAGGAGTTTGTTTCCTAAGGATGTAGTATGGATGATTCTCTGTTTAGGATTGCATAAGCCTTTTTAAATATATCTTTTCCCATGATGTTTTAATTTTTGATATTATATAATGGCCAAATATACATAGACACAAAATAGTAAGAAAGAGGTTCTTTCTTAAAGTTCACTTAAAAGACATAGACTCTTTTATTACAAATGTGCCCCACACTAGTTAATTCCATTGTCCCACTTACCCCTACCTTTATACCCAATAGAATTAGGGATGCATTTTAAGAGAAACTGCCCAACTTGATTCTCAGAAATGGAGAAGAAACTTAATCAATTGTTTAGAGAAGTGTGTAACTGAACTTTAGCACAAGTGGAGGCTGTAGGTTGCAAACAAGTATACTTTTAGAACAGGGAGGCTTCCATAGTATATAGAAATGAAGGTTATAGGCTGTCAAAGGCAGTATTAGAAAAGGAGTGTATGTTTAACCTAAGCCAGGTGGGATTCCAAGTTGTTAAGCTATTTCCAATGCTTATCTGCCTAATGTCTATTTTCCTGAAAATTTCATAATTTTCTGTGGATAAATAAAATTCCTTGGATAAAATTATTACATACATAAAATTATCCATCCATCTGTTGCTAGGTAAGCAGTTTAAATTCATTTTCTTACTATTATGAATTGAGCACCAATAAATACATATGCACGGGTATCTGTATGATAACATATAAAGTTATTTAGGTATATATGGAGAAAATGGGTCATAACTGACTAATAAGACAGCCTTATGTTAAGCTGTTTGTTTGTTATTATCATCATCACCATTATTATTATCATTATCATTATTGTAATTATTATTACTATTATTTCCCTGGCACAAGTCAAGCTTGTAATCTACATAGGCATGTGCATTTGACTTGGCTTACAGCAGAAGATATGAACACTCTCCTGTGGAAGTGGCCTTATAGCCAATGAGAAATGTTTGGCGATTCCTATGTAAGTCACACCATTGTAGCACCATAGGTCACATTTTCTATGGTAAGGCAGAAGTGCAGTATGTGATGTTTAATACTCTTGATAGAAATTCTCTCCCAGAAGCATATTCTGATTTCTGTAGTAACTGCACCATTAGCATTGAATAAATGTTTCTCTTTCTCCTACCTTTAGTAACATTTTTGGGTTTTTTGTTTGTTTTCTTGCTTGTTTTGTATTATTTTAATTTTTTATGATAGCCATCTGACTGGGGTAGAGTGGAATTACAAATTAGTTTTAACTTGAATTTTGCTTATTTTAAGGATATTGAAAATTTCTAGGAATATTTATTGCATTTCTTCTTTTGAATATTATATTTTAGTAGTTGATTAGCATATACTTTTTTTATTTTTGTTATTCATTGAATTCTATATACTAAGCCTTTGTTTGAAATATAAATGGCAAAGATCTTCTCCGATTATGTATTTTGTCTATTCTTTCTGAAGAGTTTCTATGCTTCTGTGATTTTTAATTTAGTATAACCTGTTTGTTAATTGTTATGGCCATTTTCATGTTTATTGGGGTTCTCTATAGAACTCTTCTACCTAATTCTATTTCCTAAATATTTTTCTCCAGCAGTTTAACACTTTAGACGTTATAGTAAGGTCTTTGATTCACTTTAAATTTAATTTTATGCAGATCGAGAGAACTGCATTATATTATTCTTCTGCAAGTGCATTTCCAGTTTTGTCAGGACTATATATTAAATAGATTATATTTTCTCTAATGAGGTTTGGAGGCAAGTCATCTGTAAGCAGTTACTGAGGGTGAGACTGAAGTGATCAGCATTAATGACATGAAGCTCAATGAGTTACCTACCTGAGTCCCAGCCAGGTATAGCCACCCAGGGCCTCTAGTACAAAATGTTTCCAGCAATCAGCAGCTGATACAAGGCAATGGAGATGGATTATAAGGGAGAGTTGAAAAGGTCTGTAGGAGAGTCAAACTGCCTACTTCCTAAGATAGATACACATTCCCCAAAGAGTGAGAGGAAAGCTACCTGCAAGCAGACTGCCACAGGACTACAGGTAAAACTGGAAATATCTAAGGAAAAAGATAATGAAAATCACCTACCTGGGTCCTAGTGTTGTGCAGCCAATGGGGTTTTCTGGTAGGAGGTTCTTTTGGATACTGGTAGCTGAATCAAAGGAATGGGAATGTGCTAGAAAGAAAGCTAAGAAGGTCCCCAGAGAGGAGACTCTGCACAGAGAGCCAGTGGAGTTCCTGTAGAAGGAGCTAAGGTGGGAGGAGTAAGAAGAGGAAGAGCAAAAGGAAAAGGAGGAGCTAGAGAGGGAGAGATGTAGGAGCCATGAAGAGATGAAGAGCAGTCGCGGGTAACAACTTTCATTTAGGTTAGCTAATTGGGAAACAACTCTCTTTGTATGGGCATATTGTTATTGATCATTACCAAATATATAAGCCTTTGGATAATTTAAGCATTAGCGTCTCATTTTCTTACTGGGCCTGCATGGATGGTGGGATGATCTGGGCAATGCCCAGCCTTGCGGAGACAGTGTGGAAGATTGGCAGAGACATCTACCACGCTGGTGTCTCATGGGTGGCAGAGCTGGTGTTTCTAGCTGGCTGTTTCTAGCTGCAGCGTGCATGTGGCCTCTGGCCAGAGAACATGGTGGCTGAGTTAGGCAGACCCACTGCAGTTTAGATAGCTCTGCACAGAGGCCATTTTAAATAATTACTTCTACAAGTTCCCAGGAAAGGAAGCATTGATATTATCTTTATTCCAAAATTGTAAGATAAAATTAATGCTCAGAAAAATAAAAATTAGTTGTTCAGCATACCTTATCCAATAAATATTTATGTTTCTATTAACCTTTTATGCTCCCCACTCCCATGTTACAAACTGCGGTTAGTTCATGAAGGAAAGAGAGTCTAATGCTGTAGTTTCCATTATCATATCTGACCTAGTAATATAGTATCTAAAATGAGGGTAGGTTAAAAAAATTATGAGCTCCAGGAAATTACTAAGATCAATTTTAGGAAACAGGATGGCTTTGTACATGGTAGCAGTAGCTTGCTTGCTTGTTTTGTTACTTTTTTTTCAAATAATAATGACACACACATTAGACTTTTGTTTCATATCATAACTTAAGTTATATATGGAATTTAGGATGTTATATTTTCTTCTACACATCTCTACAAGCACTAATTTTTTAAACTCACTGAACATAGACTTCTGTCCATTGAGACAACTGCTTAGCTTGTGGTACATATATGAAGTGCTATGAACTTATGTGGGGTTCATCTTTGTAGGACTTTTAAGCTTTAAAAATCTATATGACAGAAATAAAATGCATTTCAAATCACTATATCTGAGCAAAAATGTGAAATGGTATTTAAAGAAAAGTTTTTTTCTTTAACCAAATTGGTATGAAGAAAACTCAGTATAAAATGATGTCTACCTATAAAATTCCAAATATCCACTCCTTTTCATTGAGAAAGTTCCACTCTTTTTATATTGGATATTTTCTTTATTTACATTTCAAATGTTATCCCCTTTCCAGGTGTCCCCTCTGGAAACCCCCTATCCCATCCCCCAACCCCTGCCTCTATGAGGGTATGCTCCCCCATCCACCCACTCACACACACACATTGGCATTCACCTATACTGGGGCATCCAGCCCTCACAGGACCAAGGGTGCAGGGTGGAAAAGATGGCCTGCGTGCACGGGCATGGATCTCTGTTGCATTGAGTTGTAGTTTCTGCATATCTTCTGTCTGGAGTGGGCACCTCAGAGAGGCAGTCCTCCACAGAGAAGCAGAAGCACATGTGGGAAGTTCAACTGGTCAGTTTCATGAAGACTTAGCCTTTTTACTAAGGGGAACTTGGCAAAGTGCTGTAATTCTTTACCAGTACAAAAGACAAACAGCCAGCTGTCAACAGAGCAATAGTTCAAAGCTTACACTATTCAACTGGATTTGTCCTAATTTGCTTCACTGAAAATGTATAACATTTGATATTCTGTCATAATTTTACATCTTACTTTACTAACTGTGACATTACTGGCTATTTATTTCTTTGTGGTGATGTCTACCACTTGTTCCATTACAGTTACTAGAAAGAACATTTATATTCTGATTTCTTTAGATTGAACACAACTATTACTTACCTATAGGAAATTTCACATTTTCATTTTTCCATCAACTAAAAGAATATTTAGAAATCTGTTCCAGTTATTTATGTTACACACACACCACAAAGCACTAAAAAATGTTCCAAGTTATAGCTTATACAATATATTAATTTATTTAAATAATAATGTCAGGGATTAGTGCCTACCTATGGGATGGATCCCAATTTAAACTGGTCACTGTCTCACTTCCCTTCAGTTTCTCCTTCATTTTTCTTTCTGTATTTCTTTTAGATAGGAACAATTTACATCACACAAATTCTAATAAAAAAATCTCAAAGTATATTGAAAGGACCTTTTCCTCCAGAATTCATTAAGAAAACTCTTTTTACTTCATGTGCATCATAGGAGTTTTACAATTCAATGCAATTGTGTATTTGAGACTACTTATCATGATAGGAGCAAAAATATGGACATGTTTTGTAGGGGGGGCGGGAAGATGGCCCACATGCTGGTCATCTGTTGTGTTGAGTTGTTGTTCCTGTGTGTCTTCTGTCTGGAGCGGGCACCTCAGAGAGGCAGTCCTCCATTGAGAAGCAGAAGTGCACAGGCGGCACCAGGCTGGCACTGGGCTAGGTGGGCAAAGGCCCGGGGTGCCCCGGGGCAGGGAGTGAACTCAGTCTGGGGTTCCATGAGTGGCCAGGGTTCTTGAGTGAACCTGGAGGTCGGTATTTCCATTTGGGGCCCCCAGGCACAGCTAGGGGGCACAGACAAACAGAAACTGTTGGCACTCAGGCCCTGTGTTGTGATCAGTGAGGGGGAGGGAGCGAGAGCTCTGGGCTGCACCTCACGGAAAAGAGATTCTTTGGTTACTGCCTAGGCTGAACGGCAGTTGCCCTGGCTGGAATGCAGAAAAGTCCTCCACAATGGCACCAAGATGGTAGGCCCCAATGACACGAGGAAGTTCGGGGTTCCAAGAGCTTTACTTACATGTCAGATGATAGATGGTTTAGATACACACCCACTTAGGTCAGGGTGGGCTTGTCTTAAATAGGGAGGGGGAGGAGGGCCATTTAATTAGCTACGCCCTCTGGCCTTTTAGATATCTCATTAATATAAAAAAACTCTTGAGACTGAGGCCTGTAGTCACGCACTCTACCTGTGTTGTGTGACACCTCTTTGGAAGGGGCTGCATTGCCCTATGCATGACTGCAAGGCACAGGTCAATGAAGATCTTGGCTGCATATCAGGAGCCTGGGTTCTCCGGGCATGGCCGAACACCTTCCTTTGTCCAAACAGGGTAGGGGTTCAAGGCCTGTGCTCAGCCAAGAACCAAGCTATCCTTTCACAGTCCCACACAAGGGCTGCTCCTCCTACTTATGTCCAACAAGGCCATCCTCTGACACACATGCAAGCCTAAGCCATGGGTCCATGGGTACTCTTTGGGGGAGCTCTGGGGGATCTGGCCAGTTGACATTGTTGCTCCCCACATGGGGCTGCAAATCCCCTCAGCTCCTTCAGTCCCTTCTCTAACTCCTCCAGTGGGTACCCTGTGCTCAGTCCAATAGTTGGCTGTGAGCATCTGCTTCTGTATTTGTCAGACTCTGGCAGAGCATCTCAGGAGACAGCCTTACCAGGCACCCATCAGCAACTACTTCTTGGCATCTACAGTAGTTTAGTGACTGTATATGGGATAGATCTCAAGGTGGGGCAGTCTCTGAATGGCCTTCCACCAGTGTCTGCTTCACAGTTCATCTCCATATTTCGTCCTGTGAGTATTTTGTTTTCCCATCTAAGAAGCACCGAAGCATACACACTTTGGTCTTCCTTCTTATGTGTCATATGGTCTGTAAATTATATCTTAGTTATTCCAAAATTTTGGTCTAATATCCACTTATAAGTGAGTGCATACCATGTGTGTTCTTTTGTGATTGGGTTACCTCACTCAGGATGGTATTTTCAAGTTCATTCATTTGAATATGTATTTCATGAACTCATTGTTTTTAATAGCTGAGTAGTACTCCATTGTGCAAATGTGCCACATTTTCTTTATCCATTCCTCCTGTTGAGGGATATCTAGGTTGTTTCCAGTCCCTGGTTATTATAAATAAGGCTGCTATGAACATAGTGGAGCATATGTCCTTAGTACATATTAGAGCATCTTCTGAATATATTTCCCAGGAGTAGTATAGCTGGGTCCTCAGGTAATAATACTAAGTTCAATTTTCTGAGGAACAGCCAGACTGATTTCCAGAGTGGTTGTACCAGCTTGCAATCCCACCAGCAATAGAGGAGTGTTCCTCTTTCTCCACATCCTTGCCAGCATCTGATGTCACATGAGTTTTTGATCTTAGCCATTCTGACTGGTGTGAGGTGGAATCTCGCGGTAGTTTTGATTTGCATTTCCCTGGTGACTAAAGATTTTGAACATTTCTTTAGGTACTTCTAGTCTATTCAAGATTTCTCTGTTGAGAATTCTCTGTTTAACTCTATTCCCCATTTTAAATAAGGTTATGTAGTTCTCTGGAGTCTAGCTTCTTAAGTTCTTTGTATATATTGGATATTAGCCCTCCCTCAGTTGTAAGATTGGTAAAGATCTTTTCCCAATCTGTTAGTTACTGTTTTGTCCTATTGAAAATCTCTTTGCCTTAGAGAAGTTTTGCAATTTTATGAGGTCCCATTTGTCATTTCTTGATCTTAGCACATAAGCCTCTGGTGTTCTGTTCAGGAAAATTTCTCCTGTGCCCATGTGTTTGAGGCTGTTCCCCACGTTCTCTTCTATTAGTTTCAGTGTATCTGGTTTTATGTGGAGGTCCTTGATCCATTTGAATTTGACTTTTATACAGGGAGATAATAATAGTAACAACAATTAGACACAAAATGCTTGATTGACCTATTAATGTAAGTTAAATAATTAGAGGAGATGAAATATTAAAATATTGTAAATTGCCTGCAAATATGTTGAACCAAAACTAGTGAAAGTAGGAAGGAAGCTGGTTGAGAAGTGAGTAAACAGGATATGGGGGAGAGACCAAGTGAAGGCAGTGAGAGTTAGAAACGGTATTAATATAAGAACAAATCAATTAAATGGAGAAATTAGTTTTCAAACACTGATTCAGCACAGTAATAGAAAACAATAGAATTTGTTAGTTTTAATTTTATTCTTTTAATTGAAATACAAGTACATGACTTTCTCCTCCCTTGTTAACATCCAGTCTCTCTCATCTCCGTCTTTCAAATCACCCACATTTCACATACACACTCTCAAGTTCATAGCCTTCTATTGATTATTCATATATTAATATTCATATGTGCGTTTATGCACAATTATATGTAGCTACAAACTGTTAAGTCAATTTTATTAGTGACATGTATATGATTTTCTAGACTTATATTATTGCTTTAGACAACCAAGAATGGGCTTAATTTGTGAAATTAGCTAATACTCCTTACTCCAAGTAGTCATTAGTTCCCTAAAGTTTTATTCCCCCTAGAGTTGAAACTTGGCAAAAATTTTCTTGTTCATGTTAACAATGTCTATTGACAACATTTTTCTGGTTTAATTTTGCCACAATTTCTAGGAGAGACAGTTTTATAGCAGACTTGATGTTAAAGTGGAAAAAGATATGATATACATAGGAGATTCCAAAAATCCCACAAAGAAACATGTAGAAACAATTAACAATTTCAGCACAGTGTCAGGATACAAAATGAACACAAAATATCAGCCTTTCTGTACAACACACACACACACACCAGTGAGTAAAGTTTATGAACACACTCTCATTTACAAAAGCATTAAGCACAATAAATACCATGGAAAAATCTTCCAAGGTGATAAAACTTTTATTTTATTATTTTTTTCTTTTTTCTTTTTTTTATATTTTATTTACATTTCAGATGCCATCCCCTTCCCCCATTTCCCCTCCCTAGAAAACCGCTATCCCATGCCCCATTTTCCTTTTTGCTTTTATACATTTTTTAAAATATTAATCAAAGGATAAAACTTTTATAATGAAACTTCATGTCTCTGGAGAAAAATTGAGAAAGACCAGAAAATGAAATGATACTTCATGTTATGGATCAATATAATTAATTGTACAATGTAATCCTAATCAAAGTTCCCATTTAGACCAAAGAAATAAAATAGAAGATTTAAACATGAGTTACTTGTAAGTGCATTTTCTATTTGGCACAAAGGGAGAACATAAAATAGAGAGATGATAACATCTTCATCAAATGGTTCTAAGAAAACTGTATGTTCACACATAGAATAATGAAACTAAAACCATACCTATGATCCTGCTCATAAATTATATTCAAGTTGGTCAAAATATCAATTTGAAAATCAAAATGCTAAAACCAGTAGAGAAAAAACATAGGTAGTCCTATAAGACTTCTGAATTAAGTAATAAATTAAGGCCAACAGACATCATAAAAGCAAAATTAAACACTTTTATATAGTTCATAAACAAGTGAAGAACAAACACAAAATGTGAGAGATTATTTGCCAGATATACATCTAAAGGATGATTAATATGCAAATACACTAAGAATTGAAAAAAAAGTTTCAAGGAAACAAACACCCCAATTAAAACAGTGCTCTAGTTATTTAAAGAGTTCTCCATAGACTTTATGTTTTGTTTATTTTGTTTGTTTGTTTTAAATTTCGTTGTTTTTACTAAAACTGACTTTTTCTAATTCTCTCATACAATACATCCTACCCACAGTACTCCCCCCCTCTATTACCTCCAAGTGCTGACCACTTTCAGAGCTGGACTCTCTTGGACTCAGGTGTCCACCTCTTCCCTGGATGAAGCTCATTTCTGTCTTTTCCTCTCTTCGTGTGCATACTGAAATGTGCTAGGTTGTCAGGAGACAACTCTTAGCTGAAAGCAGCTATCATCTTTGCAGCCATTTTGGGCCATATATTTGCAGGTTGACACTTTTCCACCCTGACAAGAGACTTGTTTTTCTAGCATAATATTTTTGCAAGCAGCCCACAACAGCTGAGCACACTCTGATAATATCTTGTTTTTCTCAGACATATCCTGGACTTGCTGTTTAGTGCCCCCAGCTGCAAGGCACTTGTGGTTAAGTGTCTCCAGCTGCACTCCCCTGCTTGTGCTTATGTGCCCATAATTGCCCTTCAATAAGCGAGACTTGATCAAACAACTGTCTTGTCTCCATTCTTTGTGTCTCTTGCCCCTCCATCCCCACTCTCTCCCTTGTAGACCCTGTTGACTGACCCACCCGCAGGCTGGGTCACTAGGTGCCTACTGTGGGCTGTCAGGCTCTTTGGACTCCGTAATTCCCTTATACTACTATTTATTAAAGGTTCTTTGTTTACTTCTATACTGAGCTTCAGCAGCAAGCTCCAGGAAGGGCAGACATGGCTATTTTTGAGTCCACACGCAGTCAGTTATTAGTGTCATAAGTATGTTGAGGATATGATAAGGGGTGCTGATTCTGCAGAGAGGAAATAGAAAAAGTTGTGAATGGTTGCATGTAAGGTAGAGTGGCTAAGTAGGTAATGGGAAGTGACTCTCTGTACACAGATCAGCATATGCCTTTTGGACTCTACAGTAATGCCTTAGCTCCTGTTGCCTGTCCCAGAGAGAGACCTGGAAATGTCAACTTGTGTGTTGGCAATTGTCTGTATCTCAGGTCTGTATGAACAGTATTTTAAATATATTTTAATGAGGTTTTCCAACTAGCAAACTTTAAAGCATCTACTAAATAGAAGTCTGTGTGATCCTGTAGGCATTTAAATTTTATCAAGGGTAAATATTTAAAGTTAACTTTCATTGATATTAATTTCATGACCCTTATACTCAATTTATGTCCAATTATAGTCAATATATGTCAAAATACTCAATATTGAAGGGTGGATATTCATTGTTGAAACATACATAGTTGTTTTCTAATAATGTTATATTATAAAAAGAAGTTATATTACCTTGAGACTATAGTTATCAAGATTGTAAAAGCCAGAGATTGAGGATTATCCCAAGGAAACAGCTTCTTCCAAACACAATCAAATTCATTCATATATGAATTCAAATGAATTATGACAGTACGTATAAAACCTGCACAGGCTCAAACCAGATAAAATCTCACCCCTGAGAAGGGGAAGTGAACATAAAGTGTTACTGCTAATGAAACAGTTATTTAAAATTGATCCCTGTTGGGAAAAGGAAAACCAGGCTTCTACAATGGAGCATCACACCAAGGCAAGCTCCATGTCCAGTGGTACCATGAGTAGTTGGCACAAATAATAATAATAATAATAATAATAATAATAATAATAATAATATAGACTCAATATTTTCTGGGCTAATTTTTTTGTTTTGTTTTTGACACATTTCTCTCTCTCTCTCTCTCTCTCTCTCTCTCTCTCTCTCTCTTTTTTTTTTTTTTTTTTTTTTTTGGTTTTTTTCGAGACAGGGTTTCTCTGTGTAGCTCTGGCTGTCCTGGAACTCACTCTGTAGACCAGGATGGCCTCGAACTCAGAGATCCACCTGCCTCTGCCTCCCAAGTGCTGGGATTAAAGGCGTGCACCACCACCGCCCGACGACACATTTTTCTCTTATTGGTTATCTTTTAAGTTTCTATTTTTAATTTTGGCTCCTCTTTGAGAGAGAGAAAGAAAGAGAGAGAGAAAGAGAGAGAGAGAGAGGGAGAGAGAGAGAGAGAGAGGGAGAGAGAGAATAGTTTGAAGTTGGGTAGTAGGTAAGCATGGGATAGATTTGGGAGGAGTTAGAGGAGAGGAAAGAATATGATAAAATTATATAGTATAAAATTTTAAATTAATTTTTTAAAAAAGTATTTCTGACAAAAGCACCTAGTCCATATGATTGAAAATATTATTTTTAATTCAATATAAAAACACTAAAGAAATATCATAAAATGGGGGTAATAACTTTATAAACATAAATATTAGATTGATGCATACATTGTTGTAGTGCTGACCTGAATAAAAGTAATATGACTCTCCATTTGAATGGAAGTTGAAAAGTTTAGGCATTAATAATAGTTATATATTTATTATTAGATTGCAAATTTTAATGTAATTTACTCAATATGTTTCATATAGAAGTATCGACTAAGTTTCCACTAGATATATACATATTAATTAGGAGAAAGTTGAAATGTGTAACAAATGATACAATAAATTATATTCTCATTTTCACTTAACTTTCAGACAATATGTTGAGGAACCTGAACAAATGAATACCAGTTCTGAGGATCACTATCATTCTCACAACCATGCAGATTATACTCTCTGTAAAATGGAAAGCTATTTGAAAGAGAAGAAACTATGTGATGTGCTACTTATTGCTGGACCTCTTAAAATCCCAGCTCACCGGTAAATACTCTTATATATCCACAGGGTACAAGTATGAATGTAGAAAAATTGATAAACTGATTATAAATTGGGCCACTGGGAAATCATTTTCTACTTTGAAATATTCAAACGTTAATATTTTCTTGTCTGATACTTAATAGACACAAAGTTGGCAATATTGACAATAATAACAAAATAACACAAACCCTAAAAAGGTTAGCCCACTTAGTTGTCCTTTCTAACATCAGTGCAATTTAACAAATTGTGATATTTTTATGTTTATCTTAAGACAGGGGCTTACTATGTAACCCAGTCTGGCCTGGAACTTGTTATATGTACCAGGCTTACCTGGAACTCACAGAATCTGCCTGGTTCATCCTCCCATGCTCTGGCATTAGAGGCATTTGGAAACATGCCTGGCAATTTTAAACTTTTATGGAGAAAGTATGCTGATAAGTTTTAAAAACATATTGAAAGCTCTGCATTACAATTTGTGATACTGTTGACTAATAATAAGTATTGATTCAACCTTCCTATTTCTAGATTGGTTCTCAGTGCTGTGTCTGATTATTTTGCTGCAATGTTTACTAATGATGTGCTTGAAGCCAGACAAGAAGAGGTCAAAATGGAAGGAGTAGATCCAAATGCACTTAATTCTTTAGTGCAGTATGCTTATACGGGTAAGCTCTCAATGTGTATTAACTAATATTAACTCTACATTATGTAGCATGTGTTTCAATGTGTATTAAATACTATTAATGCTACAAGAATGGAAAATATATGATATAGCAGTTAAGTCACTTTCTAAAAGCATTAAAATAAAAAATACAAAATGAAAGATTAATCACCATAATGTAAACTATGAAGAGTATGCTGTTCAATATTAGTACCATGAAAGGAGAGAGCTAATCTAACATAAAAATACAAGAATGTGCCTTTTATGTGTTAGCAGTATTAAGTTATTAGATTTTATTATTTTTAATTATGTATAGTTTTTGGACAGGCTGTGTATCTGAGTGTATGTGCCCCCAAAGGCCAAAAGAGATTATTAGATAGTGAAGCTGGAGTTACAGCCAGTTGTAAACTCTTGGACATGGCTAATTCATCAAAACAGAACAGTTGTAAAAACAAACATAGCATCTACCTGATTACAATTAAGTAAAGCTAAAAATCAATAAAAGAATCACAGAAACTTTACTAATGCATGGCCATTTCATATCACAAATTAAATGATTAATGTATAATCACAGATAATCAGGACAGAAATTAAAATATTCCTATATTCAAAGGAAAATGGAAACAGAATATGAGAAATAGTAAGAGAAAATAAAGCAATTCAAAGAACAAATTTTCACTATACATGTCTACATTAAAAAGTTAAAGAGATCTTAAATAAGCAATTTAATGTACATTATTGATATCACAATTCACTGTCAAGTTTAGTAATCAGAAAATAATAATTAAGATCAGGAAAGACATTAATTAAAATATAAGACTAATATGCTACAAAGGATTAATGAAATAAAGAGTTGGGTGTTTAGAAACTAAACAAGTTCAATAAAGCTAGAGAGGAAAGAGGACCATAACAGTAGATACCAAATTCAGAGTAATTAGAGTATATTTTAAAACATATATTTCAATAAGTTGGAAAATCTAATGGAAATAGGTAAATCTATAAACACATAAGAATTACCAAAATTACCCCAAGATAATATGAAAAAAAGCAAAACCTTGATCAATCTTAAACAAGCATTGACATTGATAAAAGTTAAAGCACCAAAAATATAATTTAAATGGCCCAAAACCTACTACATTCACTGTTGAATTTTACCAGAAATTTAAAGCAATAGTAGTAACAATGCTTCTTGTATGATTCTATACCATATAAAGAAAAGGAATTCTACTAAACTCACTTTATGGAGAGTGTTGTGCAAATAAATATTTAAATGGAATATATACACATAAAATAAAAATCATAAGCCAAACTTCATGATGAACATGAATGCAAAAATTTTCAATAAAACTTCAAGTTCAGCAACACATATAAAAGGTCAATTGCCATGAACAAGTTGAAACAAGAGAAGTAAGCATATGAGCATACAAATATGTGTACACAACTGATATCAGCATTACTTTTAATTATAAAGAATGAAAAGTATGAATATTTATAACTTGTTGAAAATATAGTAGATTATTTACATATATATGTAATATATACTAACAGCCTGTAATATATATATTTTACAGGCTGTTAATAGGCAATGAAGGATGTACTAATAGATGTCCCAATAGCAATAATTTTTAAATATCACACTAGTTGAGAGATGTCTACTACAAAAGACGATTTTTCATATGGTTCTATGGTTCTATAGGTGTAAGAATTCAGGGAAATTGGCAATTTAAACTTATAAAATATGCTTATAACTCTTGTTTTATCATATACTATCAGTTATCTCCCTTTAAATCCCAATTAAAGAAATAACACAAGCAAATGTCCATATGTATTGCATATATCTACTATATTATAGTTTGAAACAAATTGAGCAAATACCACTGCATATTACTCTTTTATTTATGCCTGTGGAAACCATATAAGAATTTTTAGAATGAAAAAAACTCTTTAAGAATAATACTATCTATGTGAAACCATTAGAAACAATGATCATAGCTTCTGTAACTTGGCTAAAATGATAAAACACAAGGATATATTTTATTTAGAAATGTTTACAATAAGGTATCAATAATGCTTGTTAAAACATAATGAATAGAGCATTGTAAATATGTGATTTAAATTGCTTGTGATAATTTGTAAGTGCCAAATGCCAAAATGTCAATGCAAATGAGCAGTTTTCATTTGTGAAATCTTTGCAATATTTTCTTTATTTTGAGACAGTGTCAAAGGTAATTCTGAGCATAAACTTGGGCTAAGGTAAACTTATCATATAATAAATGTACAAACAAAAAGAGATAAAAATGTGTATATGTCTTGTTTATCAAGGTCTATGCCCCTAGAAAAAAGGTCACTATACCATATGACCAATTTTACCTTTAGAAAATATGATATTGCATCTTTAAACTCATAATGTGAGGTTTCCCAGCTTCATTTATATATGATTAACAATTTAAAATTGTATAAATTCAAAGTGTTCTTATGTTTTTATATATTAAATATGAAATGATTAGTATAAAAATGAAATTATAGTTTAAGTCAATAAAAATTACTCAGTAACCATTCTTTACAATATTCATTATTGATTTGTTACAATCATTTTCTATACTCTTCTCTGATGGCTTTTTCTTTATTTGCATGTACAAAAAACCTCTTTTGTATCTCTCGGTCCTAAACCATATTCCTAGTGAAGCTACTAAAGATTAAAAGGCATAGATGTCATATGAAAAACAAAAATGTCACATAACATATCGGTGCTCTATTTTATGTGATATGTAATCATTCTTTACTAATTCAAACCATTTAGGTATGCTGCAACTGAGAGAAGACACCATTGAAAATTTGCTGTCTGCAGCCTGTCTCTTACAGCTGACTCAGGTCATTGATGTCTGCTGCAATTTTCTCATAAAGCAGCTTCATCCTTCTAACTGCCTAGGGATTCGCTCATTTGGAGATGCCCAGGGCTGTATGGAGCTTCAGAATGTGGCACATAAGTACACCATGGTAAAATCATTTGTTTAAAATTAGTTTATTGTAATAATATATACTTTCTATGATAAAACTGAAAGCCTATATAAACTTATGTAGTTTTCAGATAAGCTGTACATAATATATACTAGAAAAACTTCTTTAAGATTTATTTATTTTATGTATATGAGTACACTGTAGCTGTATTCAGACAGCACCAGTAGAGGGCATCAGATTCCATTACAGACGGTTATGAGCAACCATGTGGTTGCTAGGAATTGAATTCAGGACCTCTGGAAGAGCAGTCAGTGTTCTTAACTTCTGAGCCATCTCTCCAGCCCTAGAAAAACTTTTATTTAGTTGAATAATACTGAATCAAATTTTTCATTTCAGAACTAAAAATGTTTTAAGTCTTTAAATTTCATAAAATTAAAATCTTGCTTATGATTAAATTGAACAGCTCTGTATTTCTAATTGAATATACAGAACTAAAAACATTACCTCTCTGACTTGTTGCAGAATTATCAATTTATTTTGTAACATTGTACAAATTAGGATTTCTATTAAAATTAAACATTACTCAGTTTGAAAAAGTGGTAGGACTGTGGATACAGCTTAGATTGTGCCTAGATGCGTAGCACTTTGCATTCAATTTACAGGTCTTTCATAAACTGATCATGGTGACTAATATCTGCATTCTAGCCTGTATTCTAGGGGCAGGAGGATCAGGAGTTCTTTGTCATCCTCTACTCACTAAGAATAGTCTGAGACCAGCCTGGGATACTTTAGATTCTATCTAGGGAATGAAAAGGAGGTGAAAGGGAGATGAAAATAGCAACAGATCATCAAGAATAGTAACAAAAATGATTTTATTGAATTGGATTTATATCTTAAAAACCTTGTAAGTTTGGTTAAAAACAATATTTCAGTTTATTTATTGAACTTTCTGAATCTCTCTTAATTCTATCAAGTTATAATGAATCAAGTGAATATGTCAGTAGATTGTAATTATTTAGAATTTGTACAGAACAAAACCACGTTTATTTAATTAGATAACAATGAGGTGAAATATAGACTAGAAAGGATCAAGGGAAAATGAACCTTGGGTATAATGTATAAATATTTACTGTCGTTACTAATGCTTCCCTGATACAATGAAAATGAGCTATTTAACCTCTAAAGCAGTAAATTACAAAAGAGATGGATCTCTTTAATACTTTATCTAAAAACGAATACTTTGAACAAATGAAATTGCTCCAGTTATTTGAAATTTGTAAAAGAGGCAATTGTATACTAGAGAAAAATAACTAAATGTAGAATTATTCAATACAAGTAATACATTTTAGGACATTTTTCCTAAATATTAGCATATAGAATTTGAGATCTCTAAATTTTTTTGTTTATAATTTCTTTTCTTCATTTATCCCTTTGGCCCACCAGCTGATTGCCCAGAATTCAAAGTTTCAAATACAATCCTAAAACAATACCAATGTGTGGAGAATCACATTATCACAGATTGACATTTTACAATGTGTTATTTAGTCATGCTATTTATATTCCTGTGTCCTGAATACAGTTGCCATATAATCTAAAAGAACAGCAGTTATGTAGGTTAAAGGTTAATCTTACCATAAAAGCCAAACATGAAAACTTCCTGTTAAATTGCTTAAATTCTTGAACTAAGTATTAACAGTTTCCTGTCTGGTATCTTACTCTTGCAGACAAAATACATTCTGATAAACAACTTGAATTATTTTTGCTGCTCAAAATGAACGTGTCTTCCTTTTTGCATTGTGCTATTCAAACTGAGTGTCAAAGCAGGATGTCCATAAACATGCAGTAGTGCTTTGTCCCCTAATGCCCATTCCAATAATATTAGCATCTATCCTGAATACAATAAAATTAAAAAAAAAATGCTTCTTACAGTATTTTTACAATTGTCTCAATAGGATTAGAACACAAATAATTACTTTATTTGAATATTGATAGACAGTGTAGGTATTCAATAATGGTGGATATGCAATATTATGAAAATATCTATTACGTTCTATGAGATTGCAGCTTTTGCTGGACCTCACAGCCATAGTTAATAGCACACTTTGAGGACACTTAAGACTTAAGACTGCTCTCCTACTATATACTCAAACTGTTCATTTAGCCTGATTTTAATAGAACAGTGTAACAAAAAACCTTACTTCCTTTGGATTTTCCATGTAATCAACTTTCACAATGTAAGATAATGTAAACTTCAAAACTGAGGTTCTATACTGTTCTATGCATCTGATTCAGGCTACATTTTTGCATTCTTTACTGAGAGTAGCAAAATCAGAAGCTGAAAA
The DNA here is from genome assembly GCF_011762505.2 of Arvicanthis niloticus. Classification (NCBI taxonomy): domain Eukaryota; kingdom Metazoa; phylum Chordata; class Mammalia; order Rodentia; family Muridae; genus Arvicanthis; species Arvicanthis niloticus. The sequence continues at coordinate 66,091,861 of NC_047679.1, forward strand.
TTACTTTCTCCATCCTAACATAGAGGTTGAAAGCTAACGTGAATATTAGTTGATATACAATGACGTTTGTTGCTTCTCTCAATTGGGACCAGTTGGAGCCAGTGACTTAATATTTTATAAAACTCTGTTAAAGATTTATATAAACTATCCCATCCTTTCACCATGCGATGTTTCCTATGATGTTCAATAAATAAAAAGCAAAGTTGTTTGTCATCGCCAGACAGAGTCTCATGGAGATAAACACAAAGGGACAGATGCAGATACTTATTCAGGCATGGATTCAGACTCATACAACATAAATAGGACAGAACACAAAGAGATCATGAAATAGAGAATTCAAATCCATTCTCACTCTTGAGTAAATGAGTCCAAGGGGAACTCGAAAGGGAAGAGCTTTTATTTTTTTTCCTTAATGTCACACCAATGTATGACTGGTGACTCAAAAGTTAATCACTAATGCATTATAATGCACGGAATTTATAGTTGAGATGGTAGAATAAGGAAAGCAGCTTTACCTATACTGATTTGTGTGGTTTTCATTCACAGTCTTTCTCAGATAAATACATGAAGTTGACACATAAAAGTCTCTATCTCTGTCATAAAAGTACTCAGAATATAATAAAAAAGTACTTTTAGTGTATAAAAGTTATTAGAAATTGGGTATGTATCTTTAATGAGTAACAAAAATTATAAAAAAATTTAGGGCAAATTACATAATGAAAAGTACATTAGGTTCAAAATAAATTCAAATTAAAACTATTTAAGATATTTACTCTCTACATTATTAAATTTCATAGTGGCATTCACCAATCTTTTAACATAATACATATACTTTTATTTACACTAATGTATATTGCTCATCAATTTTCAATATTCTTATGAGGCAACAACTCTGAAGTAATAGCAATGAAAATTACTTATTATTACTTTAATTTTCAGTAGAAGCATTTTAAATAAACTTCTCTATGATGCACTTTTGCATTGATTAGGTTTTACACGCTGAAATTCTCCATCTCACTTTTCCCATTTTTATTTGAAGAATACAGTTTTGGAATTAACATACAATAACAGTGAATGTGATACTTTAAATTTTTTATAGTGTTTTAATTATTTCTTAACATTTCTACAATTACTTTATCACTTAGAAAAGACAGCTGCACAATTGAGCAAAATGTAGTAAGTATGATTTTAGATTATGTTTACTATAACATGAATTATAAACATTATGATTAATGCTTAAGTTCAGAAATTCCAGCCCATTATATAGGAAATCAAAAATGTGTTCTACAAGTTTCTCATTAGAGTAAGTCTGTCTGTCCTCTCATAAAATTCCATAATGATCACTTAACACTTGTGTGATTATTGTGTGAGGCAGCATTGCAATGGCTTGCTATAAATGGGATGAATGTTAGCTAGAATGGTCTGCAGCATTAAGAACATCATTTATGTCCCAACTGATTGACTTCATCACAAAAGGATTTATTGTTTAAATAGTCACAGTAGTTTGGAAAGTTGTGGCATCAGCATTTCATTATGGAATTACCAGCCTTGGTTTTTCATTTATAGGAAAATTTGCTACCTCGTCTCCTTTTATTAATGAATAAACTAGGAGTTAGAAGTGAAGTAAAAATTTGATTTATACAAAGCTCCCAATTACTTAGAATCTGTCTTAAGATGTCCCCAGGGGGGAAAATGTAACTCTTTAATTATGTTTGAAGAGTACAATAGTTTATTCCACTTAAAACTTGGGATATTCAAGTGTAAAACTATTTGAAATAGCATGTTTTCATAAATATTTGTTTAAGAACTAGAAATTATGGTGATGTTTTGATGAAAAATTGAGACATGGTTGCTTATACTTTGACAGCAGATGAAATATATGACAATTTTAAAAGGAAATTTGACATAAGGTATGTTAAATATGTGTTCTGATCTTTGTGGAAGTTAACAAAATATACTGCTTTTGTATTCTTATTTCATTAAGCAGCTTCTCAACTACTGTATCAGACGATGCTTTTGTTTGTTTGTTTGTTTGTTTTGTTTTGTTTTAGGAACACTTCATTGATGTTGTAAAGAACCAAGAATTCCTGCTGCTTCCAGCTAACGAAATATCAAAACTTCTGTGTAGTGATGACATCAACGTGCCTGATGAAGAAACAATTTTCCATGCCCTTATGCATTGGGTAGGTCATGATGCCCAGGCTAGACAACGAGATCTGTCGAAGCTGCTTCCTTATATCAGACTGCCATTACTCTCGCCACAGGTATGGAACTTTATCAAAATAATGGAAATTAGATTTCTAAATTACTAGTAGGCAGCAAACCAATCATTATTTGCCTTTTTTTCAAAGAATGTATAATAAAGATGTCTATAGAATTCACTTCATAGAAAGCCATTCTTCAATTAAGGGTATTAATAATGGAGAAAAAGAAATGCAGCTTAAAAGAATAACCTACAGATGATCCCCAACATTGTAATACCCATTAGTTTCAGTTTCCTTCCTTGCCAAATAGCATTATAACAGGCAAAGAAAATGACTAGGGCTCCTATTCTGTTTCCACTCACCTTCTAAACAAAGTGGTAATAATCAACATAGCAGCTTTGTGTAAAGGGGCTTTAGGAGAAGTCAGATCCTGGATAATACCTACAAACATGGGCAATTATCTCCTGTAATTGAAAGCAAGCTTCTGTCCTTTCAGATGCACTCATTATAATGGGATTCTCATTGTGAATACTGAACTGAAGGATTATAGCAAAGATTATTCTAAAAATAAATGTCCTTAAGGAAGATTCAAGATTAGCTCATTGGTTGTTCAATTGCAACATTTGCATTAACTACATTTTAGTTCTGTTGGAAACTGGTCAGTAATATATATGCTATGTATAATACAGAAGAAAATAATGCTAATATGGATTTTATATTTATTGAATCTAGATAAACTATTCAAAATAATTTACTTTGGAAAAAAGAGGTCTTTTAAGATTAATGCAAAATTAACACATTTTATAACAATTTCCCCCAATTAAATACTAATATTGAAACAAATGCTAATAAACTCAAAATTCCTTTTAACCTTCATCTTTTACTTACTTATATGTGTGTCCATATAAATGTTATTGTAAAGTCAAGCAATAGTTAATTTTTTTCTAAAGTTGCTATTATTCTATCTTAATGAAGTAAAAAAATACCTGACATTATTTTGTATTTTTTAAATTTGCATACAAAATCATGGAAGATTTCTCCTTATCACATTTCATGTGCATCTACTATAGATTGTTGACAGTTTACTGATATCTACCAAGTTCTCCTTCTGTATTTCTTTTATTCCCAACAAATATAAATGACATGAAAGTAGATGGGACACACACATATATGGACAGATGCATAAAACTATATACTAGATTCTGTATATAAGTGATAATGGTGATTGATATTTGTCTCTAGAACTAGCTCCTTTGGCTGAGAATGGTCTGAAATTCCCTCCATTGTCTGGCAAATGGTATTATCTAGTATGTCTTTATGGCTTAGTGCAATACCATTTTCTTGTATCCAGTCATCTGTGGATGGGAATTCAGGTTTATTCCATATGAAGGAGTTTGTGACTAGTATTTCAGTAATCATGGGTAAGCAGATAACTGTCTACATAGAATGCTAAGTTAGATTTCTTTGGACATATTCCTAGGATGGTGTAGCTCGATTATATAGTAGTTCTTATTCTAGATTTTTGAAGAAAATTCATACTAATTTCTTTTTACCAGTTTACTTTTGCAATAGCAGTATGCTAGGCTTTCTTTTCACATCTCTCAAATATGTTATTTTTTTAAGTTTTTTAAATTTTGAATTTTAAATTTTTTAAAAATTTTTTCTTACAGGTATATATTGATGATGTCGATTCGGATGGGAGTGAGATGGAAGGGCAGTGTGGTTTTATTTTGTGTTCCCCTGATGGCTAAGAATATTGAAACTTTTTTTCATATGTTCGTTGGCCATTTGCATTTTTTTTAGTTTGAGAATTTTCGGTTCAATTCATTTGTCCTTTTATTGGTTGGATAAATTGTGTATTTGGTATTTTAAGTTCTAAGGTTTTGTGGATGTTAGATATTAACTGTTGTTAAAAGTGTAGTTGGCAACGAATTATCTTCTATTCTGTAGATGTCTGTTGCATTTGTTTTCTGTGAAGATTTTTATTTATTTTATGTAATCTCCAATTAATGTTGCTGTTTATTGAGTCTTTGGAGTTTCTTTTTCAGATTTCTTCCTCTTTTTCTCAGTTTCAGCTGTTCTGTTTAGATCCTCGATCCATTTAGAATTGATTGGTGTAGGGTAAGAAGTAGAAATTAGACTCATTCTTATGCATATTAATATCTGATTCCTATCACTTTATGTGCTAAGGACAAAAATCTTTGCTACTTAAAGTTTTATCAAAAATTATGCTGTAGGGGTATAGTTTATTCTTAGTACTCTAAGCTGTCCCATTTGAATCTCTTTCTCTCTCTCTCTCTCTCTCTCTCTCTCTCTCTCTCTCTCTGTCTCTCTCTCTCTCTCTCTCTCTCTCAATGGTATATTTGTAGTCAGCTTTGTGCAAGAATCATGCTTATTATTAAATGGTGTTGTACTACTTTTTGAAATTAAATATTATGATGCCTTAGCATTCTTCTTGCTTAAGATTTCGTTGGCTATTTGTGGTATTTTGTGTGTCCATATGAGTTTTTGGATGTTTCACTCTTGCTATCTTTGACCAATGCCATTGTAATTTTGTTAGTGACATTGAATCTGTACCTTGCTTTCATTTGTGTAGCCTTTACTTCTTCAGTCCTTTAGAGTTTTCTTGGTAGAACATTTTGGTGATCTTAAATAGGTTTATTCCTGGGTAGTTTACTTTTCAGCTATTATAAATAAAATTTTTCTTGTTTTCCTCAGCATGGTTGCTATTGTTACTCATAAAGTCTACGAATCTTGATATATCAATTTTGTATAGTGATACTTTTCTAACAATGTTTATCACATCTAAGAGTTTATAGTCAAGTCCTTTATTGCATATATAATTATATCATAAGCACACACAAATAATGGCGATTATATGAATCATACATTTGCCTTATTGATTTGGCTAATAATTCAAACAGTTCATTGACTTGGAATGGAAAAAGTGGCCATTCTTGTCTTCCTGCTATCAAATTAAATGCTTTTCACTTTCTTATTATTTAATAATTGCCTTAGTAATACAGCAGTTTCTTTCACAGTCTTCTACCTGTTCCATTGATCTACATATATGTGTGTATGTGTATGTGCATTCACAGTTTTTGTGCTAGTACCTTATTTTGTAATACTATATAAACTTCAATATCATAATTTAAGCAAACTATGAAGTTTTCTTTTACATTATTTATTATATTAAAGTATGTTGCATCTAGTAATAATTTTCAGGGATTTTTATCCTGAAGTGATATTGAAGTACACGGAAGTCTTTTTAATATCTATTAAAATCATTTTGTAGATTCTATATCTGTGTCTATTAATTTAAAGTTTTACATTTGTTGATTTACAGTTGCTGTACCTTCCTCATATTCTTAAAATCAAGCCCATTTGATAATGTTGTATGACAATTTTTACATACTATTCAAATATTTTGCAAGTATTTTATTGAGATATGTAGTGTCTATGTTCATTGGGAAAGTTGATTTAAAATTTTCAGGTGTTACTTTTGCTTGTTTGTATGTATGTATGTATATGCTTTTAGGTTTAGGATAGTGCTAGCTTCTTTTAGTATGCTTTCTATAGAATTCTATGTCCTTTTGCTTTATTGAATTATCTGAGACAAGTTTACATTGTTTCTTCTTTTAAAACATGGTAGAATTCTTCAGTGAATCTGTCTAGAATTTTCTTTTTCTTGGAATAATCTGATAAGACTTGGCTCTTTTAACTTACTATTATTAAACTATAATGAACACTTTTTATATCTCCTGAATTTAATTTTAGTTTAAGAATTTATCCCTCATCATATACTTTCCAGAAATTTTTGAACATGCATTTTAAAAATATTCTCTAATGATTCTCTGGATTTAATCTTTCTCTGTTGTAATGTTTGGTTTTTTTTTCATCTGTAATCTTTGTAAATTTGGCCCTTGACTTTGATTATTTCATTGGCTTTATAATGTTCATTTAGTGTCCATTCCATTATATTCAGCAATGATTTTTGTTATTTGTTTATGTTTCTTGACTTTGAGTTTGGTTTGTATTTTTTGGTGTTGAAGTTAAGATGTCTGTATTTTTCGTTTTTTAATAACAGCTTTAATATCCCTTTAGAACTGACTGTGATATCAGATAGTTTCTAATAAGCTTTAATTAAACTAAGAAATTCCACATGTTCTTTGATAATCTATCCATATTTAATGACATAATACTAATTACCTTCTTGAGCCTATTGTATATACAAAAGACAACTCAATATTAATACCTAAAAGATAAATACTCAACTATACATATAATGTTGCTCTCAAGATTCTAAATAAACAATGGATAGCTGAAATTCAGAATATGTGGAAATTTTATGTTTGTGTGAATATGAGAATCTTGGAAAATTATTAGATCCTCTTACGTAATGCCATAGAAGATGCCCTCAGAACAGCAGCATGATAATGTCTATAAACTTTTAAAAATATAAGATCTTAATCTCTACTGAGAGCATCCAAATGACTGTCTAGCAACAGGAACACTAATATATGTCTTAGTCTGTGGATCAGATATGTTTAGGTATGCAAAAACCTGAGAAGAGCTAATTTATCCAAAAATTTTAAACTTACACTTCTTTGTATAGATTTGTGTATTTTTCAGCAGGTATTAATTTAATCTTCTCTATATTAGAAACATGCAACTCTTGTTCTCTCAACTCTAATAATGCTTTATGCTTAAAATGTATTTCATGTGAAAATATCCTGATGCTGTTAATTATAGGCAATGGCATGAATATGTAGGCTTTCTAAAACAAGTGAATATGTTCTAAACACCATACAAATAAAATATATAAAGATGATAAATCTATAAAGCAATTTTTAGGGAAAAGTTGTGTAGCTTAGACTTCAAACCAATTTCAAATACTATGTTAAAAAAATACCTACAGTTCTGTCAGGCAAATCAAAATAGTGATTTTACCAGAGATTATAAGTTGAAAGAAAGCAGAACTGAAATTAATCAGAAAAAGAAGAAAATGCCAGAGAAATCTTATGAGAAGAGATTAATAATTTCACTCTAGAAACTTGCTTGATATTTCTTTTGATATACTATGACAGCATGTATCCATAATCCCAAAAACATATTAATAGAATATAACACATGTCAACATTATGAAATATGTTCAAGAGTTTTCTCCAGTTCATCTTGGGAACAATATTTTACATATACTTCATCATTGTTATTTATATTGTATCAGGTAGTGATAGGATCTATTAACTACTTTTGCTGGTCTTGACTAGTTTCATATGTACACTAACTCACTATTAAAAGCATATTGTTTCAAAATAATACTCTCATATAATGATAAAGATACAGTATTCCTACAAAAGATAATATCTTAACAGAGCATGTTTCCATGATATCTCTGATAGTCCAAATACAAACAAAAATAATACACTTATTTTATTAGCTATGAACAGTAAATGAAATACCTAGTTTTGTGTTGCTATAGCTATTCTCTTTGATTACTTTTGCCAATTCTTTTTATAAGTGCTTCATGTAATAGATATAAATCATGTTCTTTCTGATGTTGGACACCTGATATATGTGTCATGCATTATTACTTTCCAGTTGCTTGCAGATCTGGAAAACAGCTCGATGTTTAGTGGTGATCTGGAATGTCAGAAGCTACTAATGGAAGCTATGAAGTATCATCTCTTGCCTGAGAGACGATCCATGTTGCAAAGCCCTCGTACAAAGCCTAGAAAATCAACTGTGGGGGCACTTTATGCTGTGGGAGGTATGGATGCTGCTAAAGGTAAAAGCAACACATTAATTAGTTGGGAAAATGTCTTCATTTGAAAAAGAAGAGATATTTCTAACAGCCTCCACGTTACAAGGATGCTATTAAATCCTTGTTATGTAAGTGTATCTGAAGCTGTTTTTCATAATTAGGGTAATTTGTATGATTTTTGTGATCTCATTTTCCTTCTTATCTCTTGGATGATAATCTTTAATTATGACTTATCTAACTGCTAGTAGCGATTTTACTTTATCAACACAAGTCTAGGTTTGAACATTCAGTTTTTCCAATCAAATCTTTTCAGAAAAATTATTTACAATTATTTATTTATTTAAATTGAAAGGATAAGTGCATCCAAGTATATTTTTGACACACATGGAACAGTGAGCTCCAGATACTGCTTTCAACTCTCTGCTACTTAAAGACTAATTTCAAAAATATTGAATGAAATGCTGAAAGCAAGATCATCACTTCAAATTTGCAATAAATGCTTGATTTTACATGAATAAGAATTCCAAGAAATGAAAGGAGCAGTTTCTGAAGGCATTGTCCTTGTCCTCTTTGAACATGTTTTATCTATAGCCTTATTTATTTGCAAGTGCTTTTTCATTCTTGCTATGTATTTTGATAATATAATAAATCAAAAACTTAATTTTTGTTATTTTATTTTACATGAAAGGATGTTTTCATTTCCTGTATGTCTATGAACCACCTGCATGTTTGGAATCCATGAGTATAGTCTCAAAGAGACTAGAAGACTCAATAGGTTTCATGGAACTGCAGTTATAATACAGATGGTTTTGAGCCACCATGTGGATGCTGGGAATAGAACCTGTGTCTATAGAAGAACAGTCAATGCTCCTGCCAACCAAATCATCTCTCCAACCTAAAGCAAATATTTTAAAAGTTAAATTTGATTGTACAGAATGTAGATCATACTAAGAGACAATCATACTTATAAACCAAAAACTGAACTTGTATGATACAATGTACCATTTATCAAATTGATACATTGACAAAGTGAACTATAAACTGAAGGTTCTATCCATATAAAAATCCATTATTTTGGTTGGAAATTGGGATAGTAAAAAGAAAATATGCTAATTAATTATAAAACGTATTTCACCTAATGCATTTTCTATTACTATAAAAGTCTGAGTCTTGGAAATCTAAAATAATAGACACTTACAAAAATAGAGATGGAAGTCTAACATGGTGGGAAGTAGAAGGAAAAAAGTGAAAAGAGCAAAAAGCATATAGAGGAGGAACTTTGATTTTTATTAGTGTGCATTCATTTTAGAATGTTATAGTTTCATTGTCTTTTTAAAACATACATGTAATAGAGTTTATTATTGCTTACCCATCTATTATCTTTTCTTTTTATTACTATCTTTTCTTTAAAATTCTCTTTGATTTTTGCTTAGCAATCACCTGTTCTCATAATAACTAACAGAGTCTTGTGTGAACAGAATGAATTCTTTTCTCAGGATAATAATTCATGATTTTATCGGTTCTTCTAATTCAAACACCTTTACACATTGATTGCCATATTATAGACTAACTTTGCAATATGCAAACTCTAGAAGAAGTTGTGTATTGGTGGTGCACACCTTTCATTCTAGCACTCAGATACAGAAGCAGGTAGATCTCTGAGTTTGAGACACCCTGATGTACAGAGTGATCTCCAGGACATCCAGGGCTACACAGAGAAACCCTTCCTTGAAACAAACAAACAAACAAACACAGAATTCTAGAAAATATATTTGAAATTTAACCTCTGAAAATGAGATTGTAAATGGAATTATTTCTGAAATTCTGGAACTACCTCATATAGCAAGTGTTCTTCAGAATATAACAAACACTATGAGATACCATAATTAATTTCAATTGGACCATTTTGTCTTTTATTGTTTTATTTTTCATTTTTCATTTAATTTTTGCTTTCATAGCTTAGGTTGACCTCAAAGGTCATGGCAGTCATCCTCATCATCCCAAGTGCTGGAATCACAGACATGAGCCACTGTTCCTGGCTTCATTGAAGTGAATACAATAACAGTAACAGCTTTGTGGTACTTAAATTGAAAGCTAAACGTAGTAAATGCAAAAAAAAAAAAAAAAAAAAAAAAAAAAAAAAAAAAAAAAGAAAATGCAATTATCATTGATTGTGCTCTTTTTTATTTCCTGTGCTGGGAATCAGTTCAGGGTTTTACACATGCTAGGATAATTCGCTAGTTTTGAGCTATAATTCAGGTTTGAATTTGTGATACCTATAAAGACATCATCTGCAATATAGAAACAATTTTAAGTGTTGATTTTATTTATTAATTGCTTATGTGAACACATGTGCCACAGTGTGCATGTGGAGACAATTTACAGGCATCAGTTTTCTCTTTGCCATCAAATGGCAGGCATCAGGCTTAGCTGCCAGCAACTTTACCTCCTGAGCCATTTCTCTGGTACATTATGGAAACTTTTTATGTGTTTGTTGTATTTGCTTCTAGTTTGTTATTTTCAATAATATTGTGTCTATTTTAAACTTAAATAAATGTCTTAAAAACAAAAAGAAACCCAAAAAGTAGTTATAAGTATATAAAGCTACATGCCTGATTCTAAAAAATAAGCAAAATAGATTTTTATGATTGAATTCTATTACCAAAGTTCAGTTTAAGAAGCAGCTAAGCCTTTCATTTTGAGGGTCTCTGAGTTCTTGTTAGATAGAGACACCATAAAACGCTCTATGGGAAGTTTCAGACTATTAGGAGAATAATAAGACTTAGTAGTTGTGAGTACCTTTTGAAAACACTTTGCAAGTCTGGCCACAATACTGGATGAGAGCTTCTATTACTTCAACTTTGGGCATTTTAAAATTAGATAATCTTGAAATGCTTTGAATGAATTCTTGTTGAAAGTATATGTTCCTTTATCTCTATTGCCACTATTCCAGAAGAGATAGCAGCAAAACTCTTTCTACTACTTTGAAATGTCAATTTGTGGTTTCAGGTTCTTGAAAAAACAGTGTCAGCACTTAAGAACAACAATAAAACAGGAAAGAATTAGATGCAAAAGTATAGAAGTGACTACTAATTTGCCCAACTTTCACTTTAAGTTTATTCATTAGAAGTCTATTCATTGGGGCTGGAGAGATGGCTCAGTAGTTAAGAGCACTGATTGTTCTTCCAGAAGTCCTGAGTTCAATTCCCACCAATCACATGGTGGCTCACAACCATCTGCAATGGGGTCTTTTGCTCCCTTCTGGTGTATCTGAACAAAGCAATGGTATACTCATATACGTAAAATAAATAAATCATTTATAAAAAGAAATTTTAAAAGGTCATATATTCTGAAAAAGAAGCCTATTCACTATGAAGAATCAGCCCTAACTAAAAAACACTTTGAGTAAATGACAAAATGCATTGTCTACAGAAGTGAAAACTCCATTACAGTAATAGTACAAACTGACTCATGTACAGGTGAGAGTATATACTATTTCACTAAATTGACATTTCAGAAGTTTAAATTAAAACTTTCATCAATGAGATAATTCCTCAGAAGTGTACACCTGTAGCCACAATTCTTTACACAATGACCATGGAACATTTTGAGAAACATGCTTAAAAGCAAGTTTAATTCTTGATTATTTAGTCATCTACCTAAAGTTTAATTCATATGTACACACACACATATATATACATACACACCTATATTCGCAATATGAATAAATCCTTAAATTGTAGAAAAACACAGAAGTAAAGAATAATTATTATAATTAAAATTTTAAGGATATATAATATGCAATAACAGAATCCAATAAATGGGCTTTTCATTATAAATATGATGTTGGACACCTGTGTTGGTACTACATATTTATTTTATTTTGTGTTATATTTAATATTAGCACAATACTCATATTTTGATGACATAAGCCACATATATAAAACGATTTCCTTCTCAATATTCCAGTTCAACCCAGAAGTATCACTCATTGCCTTATGTTTCAGTTAGAACTATCATCTGAGCTAGTTAATTTAATTTGAGCTCTTTCCTATGCTATGCTGCTAATTAGAACACATAATGTGAAACAAGCAAATTCAGAATTTTAAAGTGGTTTCATCATTGCTAATTATATCTTTAACAGGTACCACTACAATTGAGAAGTATGACCTCCGAACCAACAGTTGGATCCATATTGGCACTATGAGTGGACGTAGACTTCAGTTTGGAGTTGCAGTTGTTGATAATAAACTTTATGTTGTGGGAGGAAGAGATGGCTTAAAAACTTTGAATACTGTGGAATGTTTTAATCCAGTTACTAAAACCTGGGTTGTGATGCCTCCTATGTCAACACATAGGCATGGGCTAGGTATGATATTTAATGGTATATAATTACTGAAAAAAATGTTCAGGAAAGCTTTTAAAATTAGATATAGCTTCACTTTATAAGGAGTTATTCAAAGAGTAACATTAACTTCAGAGTTCTGGGGAGGTTAAGCAAACCTGAAATGTTCATGGAAATCTTTAATTGTAACATAATATATTTTAATTCTATATCCTTCTACCAACACTTGAAAGGTTTCCATTTCAGAGAAGAGAATAATTTTCAGAAGGGATATTTTATGAAAAAGATAAAAGGCAGTAAAATACTTTATCCAAGTTCAGTTCAGAGTATAAAATTTTTGACAATGGAAAAGCATTTTAAGTTTTAATTAGAATATTATGCATGCCACAACAAGCAAATTTGCATTTATTGAAAGACTTAGGGTAGAGGCCTAGCATAAACATGTTTATGATTAGCACTTTTGTTGATCAGAGCTCTAAAATATAATTAAGGCAGCGGTTTTTTAAGCAGTTTAAGAATGAGTATGGTTGTGTAGACTAGAGGAGAACTTTAATTCTTCTGAATATGTGTCAAGGTATATATTTTTTTATCCCATGTTCCATATGCATTAAATATTATGGTATTTGAAAAATAAAGTACTTGATTTTTTTGTTTTACACAATAGAAATTTTAGGTTTATTTTTTAAAATCATGTGTAGGCAAGTGTGTCTATATATGGGTTTATGAATGTTTAAATGGTGCCCTGGAGAACTGAAGACCATGTCATATTTCTTGGAGCTGGAGCTACAGGCAGTTGTGAGCTGCCAGTCATGAGTGCTAGAACTGAACTTCTCTAGTCCTTGGCAATCTCACCCCCACTTTTAACCACTCAGTTATTTATCTATTAGCACAATAGACTTTAATAGGGCTAGGCTACTAAGTATCAGTTCCAGGACTGAAATTGTCTCCTCATTTGTCTTGATAAACAGTTTCTGCTAAATCATATAGAATGTAGTTATTATCTGTTATATCAATGTAATTCTTATTATACACAGTCACATTCTGTAGAGAAATAAAGACAAGTTTTTAAAATACAGTTTAACAGTTGTGAATAATTGCATATGTGATACGGGTTTACAAACACAATGTGAGTCTGATTAAGATGAAAGTGAAAGCAAAGCCCAATACTCAGAGTCCTGAGAGGCAAGAAGAGATCATTATTAATTTCTATAAAAACTTACAGCTAAACCTCAAAAAATATATGATTATTGAATTATCTCAAGGAAATTATTTTAACCTTGTATTCAAATATGAATTGAGAAGAGATTCCACATTAAGCCTGGAAGTAGTGGTTTATCTTAAGTATCCTTTCCTGTGTGTATTTACATTAACAAACAATGTTGAAATAATGCCAGAAAAAATGTTAGTTTCCATTCAGTTCCTTTCCTGGTACTATACTACTTCTGTCGAATTTCATGATACAAGAATGATAGCTTTCCTTGACATATATATATATATATATATATATATATCATATGTATATATACATATGTATACATATACATATATGTATATATGTATGTGTATATATGTATATATACATATGCATATATACATATGTATATAATCATATATATACATATATGTATACATATATGTATATACACATTATATATATATATATATATATATATATATATATATCAGTGAAGTTTTTATGATAGTAAGACCAAATTTATCATCATACAAGAATCAAAGTATTCACATCTACAGAAAACTATTTCAAATATAAAATACAGAGGGTGTTTTTGGCAGTTGGTTTCTTGTAAGGTGAAAATAAAGGTATTATATGCCTAAGTGTGCCCTTATAATTATTATGTTATTCTTTAGGTGTAGCCACACTTGAAGGACCAATGTATGCTGTTGGAGGTCACGATGGATGGAGCTATCTCAATACTGTAGAAAGATGGGATCCTGATGGACGTCAGTGGAATTATGTGGCCAGCATGTCAACTCCAAGAAGCACAGTTGGAGTTGTTGCATTGAACAATAAGTAAGAGTAAACACACAAGCTCTTTCCTCTCAGGAGTAGAAAATCTTCGAGTAGAGAGTCTCTGTGTCAAGATCATCAAATAATAAACATTCTACATGGTCACAGCATCCTTATTAGCAATTATAAGAGTCATTTAGTGGAAATGTTCCTTCATTATGAAGAAAAATAGTTGTCTAAAATAAATGTTTTATTAAATATATTTTTTATATTTTATCTTTTTTAATTGGATATTTTATTTTTTTACACTTCGAATATTATCCCACTTTTCTGTTTCCCCTCCACAAACCCCCATCTCTGCACCCCCCTGCTTCTATGAGGGTGCTTCCCCACCCACTCAACCACCCACTTATTTCCTCCTCAAGGCCCTAGCATTATTCTACTCTGGGGCATGGAGTCTCCACAGGACCAAGGGCCTCCCCTCCCACTGATGTCAGATAAGGCTATCCTCTGCTACATATCCAGCTGGAGCCATGAGTCCCTTCATGTGTACTCTTTGGTTGGTGGTTTAGTCCCTTGGGAATTCTGTGGGGTCTGGTTAGTTAATATTTTGTAGAACTTCTCTTTTCAAATTTTTGATACTGTGACCAGAAATATCAGCATTGTTCGAACAAATTTTGCATCTTAGCCTTATCTCAAAATAGAATCTGCATTTTAATGAAATCCTTAAGAAACGTGTATATATATATAAATTTAAAGAACATTATTGTAGATAATCATTTCCTGTTTACCCTAAATAAATGGCAAATTTTGCATTGCTATTTACTCTAAATTTATAAAACCATTTGTCTGCCTATGTTTATAAATAAGATAATGTTTTGTTCAGCAATCTATCTTCTGAGAGTTTAAAGATCATAATTATCAAATTCCTTCTGGTTTTGCCTGTGAAGATTTGCTTTTTCCTGGTCCTGTGAGAACAAGCTAATAAACTAAGCCTAATGATGGTTCCATGTATTGAATCTGTATCACATAATTCTAATGTTTTTCTTTATTTTTAAAATTTTTCTCCTATTGTTGAGATTAAAAGATAATGACATCATTTTGCCTTCCCTTCAAACTGTCCCATATACCTTTTATTGCTCTTTCTAGTTTATGACCTCCTTTTCATTCACTGTTTTCACATTCATATATGCATATACATATATTACTAGATATAACATATTTAGCTACTTATACATATGTTTTCAGGGATATAGAATCACTCAAGGATAACTTACATGATGGGAATTTTATACAACAGGGTAGGCAGTGTCTAGAAGAACTATCTGACTCTGTACTCTGTACTCTGTACTCTGTACATAAAACTGGCACATGAACAAATAAATGAGCACAGTAAAAAAACAGCTCAAGTATGTTTTAGAACTCAACACATGAAGAAATAGGAAAAATGTACAGCAGATAGGAAGAAGGTCCATATCCATAATACTTTTAGAATTCACACAATGATAAATGGACTGTCTGATCAAACCTGATATCAAGTGATTCACTTCTGTAATCTCCTCTATACATTATACCAGGTTCATATCGTCAACTTGAACTAATTTCATTTTGTTTTATTAAGTTTCTACTGTTCAAAATTCAGTGTGAAAAAAGTAACAAGCATATAGTTTAATAAATGTTCATCATCTTTATTGTAACAGGATAAATTTAAGTTAAATATTACATTTCAAAATAATTAACAATTGTAAGTTACTAAGGAAAGGGTAGGACTTACATTTTCTTCCTGGGAATAATTCACCTTCTTTATTCTATTCTATTTTCTTAATCGACTTATATCAATGTCTTTTAGAAAAAATATTTATACTAAAAAACTTGTACATTAATGTGTGAAGACAAGTAATTGTAACTTTGTTGAAAATTATTGTTGGAACTATGTGCAAAACCTTTTGATACCTTCTGGCTTTTTACAAATACTTGTTTTCTGGACCTTTTACTGTTATCTTAAATTAACTTTGATGTAAATGGAAGAGGCCTGTTTGGAATAGGCTAGGGTGGAAGAAGTATCACAGATAACTACCCATTCATAAACCTAGCCTTTCTGTTGTAAATAGTAATGAGATGGAATATACATTGTAAAGTGTGAGAGAATAAAAGTGCATTCATTTTTTTTCATGCATGAATTTTGCATGAATATGTGCACACACATAAGTATGTATATATGTCTATATTTTTCTAGGCTGTATGCTATCGGTGGGCGTGATGGAAGTTCCTGCCTCAAGTCCATGGAATACTTTGACCCACATACTAACAAATGGAGTCTGTGTGCCCCTATGTCCAAAAGACGTGGAGGTGTAGGGGTAGCCACACACAATGGATACTTGTATGTTGTAGGGGGTCATGATGCCCCTGCTCCTAATCATTGTTCCAGGCTTTCTGACTGCGTGGAAAGGTAAGGTTTATTTTGTTTGTTTTTGGTTTTCTTTTGTTTTTGTTTTTGTTAAAGTTGTTCAAATCCTTTGTACTGGTTGTATTTATTTATTGCTTTATTTTATTATTTAATTCTTTTTTACTGTACAGTCTTCATCCACTCCTGGTCAACCCCATGGCCCCTTCTGATCCCATACTTTGCCTCCCCCAATTTCCAAGAGGATGTCCCCACCCCACCAAACCTCCCCACTCCTTGGAGCCCCAAGTCTCTTGAAGGTGCACTTCTCTCACTGAACCCACTCTAGGCAGTCCTCTGCTGTATATGTGTTGGGGGCCTCATATCAGCTAGTGTATGCTGGCTGGTTGGTGGCTCAGTGTTTGAGAGATCTCAGGGTTCCAGGTTAATTGAACTGCTGGTCCTCTTACAGGGTCTCCCTCTTCCTCAGCTTCTCCCAGCTTTTCCCTAATTCGACCACAGGGACTCCTGTCCATTGGACTTCTGTTCATTGTTTGGGTGCTAGTATCTTCATCTGACTCTTTCAGCTGCTTATTGGGCCTCTCAGAGGGCAGCCATGCTTGTCTCCTGTATATATGTGAGCTTATTTGGATTGGGTTTGTTTAATAAGAAAAATTTGAAAGTACCAGAATGTAATCTTGTGATATGTTCATCTTTTAAGTAGATTATAAAACATTCTACATTTAGACAAAATATTTTGTAAATGTCGATAAAATTCAGCATAAAACTATGAAATATATCTCTGTTAGTTACATTATAAAGTAGCAGCACAAAAACAGAGAGTAAGAACTTTTTATGAGAAGCTATCAATCAACTCATGAGATTCAAATGATATTAAGTTTATTGTTTTTAAGCTCAATGCAGCAAGTGATTTTTTTTTAAAAAGTGTCATCACAAAATAGAGGCAGAATTTTTAAATAAAATTGATTTTCTAAAAAATGACCTTACTGCAATAAATATTTTCTTGCTCAAAGCTAAGTTCTTTGAGTGGAATACATTGATTTAGATAAATAGCATGATTTGTTGCTTAAAATAATGATCATCTGTCTGAATTCCCTCTCAAAGTAGACAGCTTGTAAAAGCAAAAAGAAAGTTAAAATTGTGTTATCACCAACTCAAAAATTTTCAGTTGCATCTCAGAAGACTCACTTGATACAGGGATTAAAGAAATTCCTGGAACCAGTATAAAATTTGTACTTTATAAACATAACTTTCTGTTGGTATTTCCTTAATAACACACACACACAGAGACACACACAGACACAAATATCACATACATCTGAAACCACTGGAGCAAAGGAAGACAAGGGTTTCTAGTTTTCTGGTGTGCTTCTCTGCTGGTATTAGCAAACATTGACCAAAACTAAGTTAGTGGAGGAAGGAATTCATTTTAGTTTATGGTTTCTAATCCATCATCAAGGAAGCCAAGTCAGGAATTCAAGCAAGAATTGTGGATTGGAACTGGAGCAGAGAATATGGAGGAACACTGCTTATTTGCTTGTTCCCCATGTCTTACTAAGCTTGTTTTCTTATACAGCCTAGGCCCATCTGCCCTGGGATGGCACTGCCCACACTGGGTTGTACAACTCCACATTAAGCATTAATTGAGAAAATGCCCCCTACATGCCTACATGCCAAAATCTAATGAAGACAATTCCTAAACTGAGGTCTGTACTTTCCTGATGACTTCAGTTTGTGTCTAATTGACAAAAACTTACCAACACATAAAAAAAAATAGCTTTATCTTCCTGACATTATATTTGTTAAAAAGAAATGGTTGATTTGTCTAATATCTTGGAATTTTCTTAACCATTATTTAACTTGGAAGCATTTAACTTAAAAGGTTCCCAAACTTTTTTCTATAATTTTATAGCTTCCATGTTTTTAGTACAATATTAATTTCAAGATATAAAAAATTCCCAATGTTCTCTCTTGTATGCAGTGAGCCAGTGATACATTATCTTATCTTTTCAAGATCATTAGAAGTTTCCATCCAAATTAATATGTATTTGTGTTTGTGTGTCTATAGACTGACCAATAAAAAAAAGTGAAAGAAAGAAACAGCGAGGAAGCAACACCATTTGAATTGAATATGGTGGAGTTGTCAATGTACTGCTTGACAACTAATACTCTATGTTTTCACGGATTATAAAACGATTAACAATTTCATTTTCTTCCAAAAATGAAATTTCACTATCTCTTGGGCTGGGGATACAGCCAAGTGGAAGAGTTAGCACACTTGTCAAACATGTGAAGAACACAGACTCAGTCTTCAGGAAGGCCAATAATGAAGAAATAAACCAAAATCATAACAGCTCAACATTTCCTGAATTCAATAATAACATGAAAATCTTAATATTTTGATATTTAATTATGTATGAATAGAAAATATGAGATTTTATATAAATAGGTAATGACACACCTCTGGGAGTTCAAGCTTACATGTGAATCTATTGATTTAACTCACTACAGCCTTAATTAACAACATTGCTTGGAAGATGTAGCATATAGAACATCAAATATAGATTTGTTTTGGTTCTAGGTCTCAACATACTATAACAATACTATAACAATTTAAGGTGATGCAGTAAGAATATTTTATATATAGTAGTATATAAAATACCTAGAGTTAGACTTGATAATTTATAGTTCTGATGGTGTTAAAATATTATTGATTGATAACAAATCAGATACAAGCTAAAATGAGATGCTTTGGATAGTTATTGAAAATTTTAAAGTTTAAAGGAGGTAATAGTAGTATAAATAAGTTTGTAAAAGATGTTATATGAAAAAAGACTTTCAATGTGCTTTTACAAGTAGGTCATGATTAGAATGCATTTCATGAATAATTATATGAATTTACTTAACTTTTTACATTTTAAGATTTAATGTTATATTTTTTTAATATACAGTTCAGAGCTGCAGAAAACTTTTTCTTTGGAAGGTTTCAATACGGAATTTGATACCATATGAGAAAGGGGACAAAAGGAGTCACTTCCTTTACTTTTCATATGTTTTGTGCGCCCTCTTGTGACACAAGAGTGTTATGTCATGTATATGTTCTTTAATAAAAATTTTTGTCCTGAATAGCAAACCTACACTTGATAGTTACAATGTTTCAATTTCTGTGCTTTACACCATAGCATATTTTATTAATGCCTCTCTTTCATTGAAACATTACTGGATTTTTACCTTTCAATTGTCTTCCTAATCTCTTAAGATATGATCCAAAAAGTGATTCGTGGTCAACTGTGGCACCTTTGAGCGTTCCTCGAGATGCTGTTGCCGTGTGCCCCCTTGGAGACAAACTCTACGTGGTTGGTGGATATGATGGTCATACTTATTTGAATACCGTTGAATCATATGATGCTCAGAAAGATGAATGGAAAGAGGTATGCTTGTAAAACTATCTTCAAATTAGTATATTTCAGAATTTAAGGAAAGATTTTAAAGTTTAATTTTGAAATTCATTTAATATTGTTCCTTTGAGCAGCCATAGTAGGTCTTTTCTTAGTAGACAAATACCTAATAGATCTAGATTCTGTTTTTGACTCAATCATTGTTTCAATTTTAATCTCTCAAATTATAAAAGCACACTAACAGAGAATAGCAGTATAACTATCTATGCCAAATTTTTGTGATCCATTATTTCATGTAGTCCTCACAAAATCTTTTTGAGTATTTATCATTAGTTGTGGCTTTTCAACGGAAAAAATGTTGCACATATAAAATTATTTCCAAAGCAACTTATCAACTAGCCCTCATCTATTTGTATTCTATAGTTTATTATGATCTGGATTGTAGTTTTCTTATTTTTAGACAAGGTAAAAGTTAGGTCAAAATAGGTAACAATTCTTTGAAGGCCAGCATTCTGGGTTATGCTAAAGGCAGTATTTCTTTTTCTTCTTTTTGTCTTAGGAAGTCCCTGTGAATATTGGAAGAGCTGGAGCATGTGTTGTTGTTGTGAAGCTCCACTGAAATCATCATTTGCTGAAGCAATGAAATGGATTTCAAGAATGAAAAAAATGCTCTTTTATGAAGTTAATAAGCAAACTAAATGCTGTTGTGTTGTTCTCATATATAGTTGAAACTGCTAACATTCATAAGGCTGAAAATGAAACTTAAATGTGGATTACATGTTAGTGTTAAGTGTCTGTGCTCAGTTTATAGTCTAATGAGAAATCCAATAGGCTATGATTTAAGCTCATTACCATAAAATGTTAAACTATTTAATGGATATTTGGTAGTGGGCAATATTTGAAGGTGATAAATACATTAACAATTTTCACGTATGGATCTGGGAAGTAAAAAAAAAACAATTCTGTTAAAGGTACTCTACTGTCTGGAATAGCTTAATACAAAAGTGACAGGAGCTTTAAAGCATAATGTCTGGTTTTCAAACAATAGCTCACATTGCTAATAATACCTCACATTTGTCAAGAAGAAAGGTTTTTCTGTGTCAAAGTTGAAAGAGAACATTCGCTGATATAATTTGCTATACTAATCACACTAGTTCAAACTTTTCACAAGCCTATTATTTTTAGTTAACTATCTGCCAAAATACATGTATAGATTTTTCTATTTCATGACATGGTGTATTGCTAGATTCGTTTGCAGTAAGATATCATAATGTCACATATACAATCTTTATTCTGAAACAGTGAATCAGTGAATATTATATTGATACAAACTGTGACCTAAGCTTCAGAATGTGAGGACCTCATTGTAAAGAAATTAATTTTCTCCTCAAACATTTAATGTGTTCTCTGTAAACACCTTCTATTAAGTTTAAAAAGTTGATTTAAACAATTCTGAAGAGGATTATAATTGAAAAAAATGATCCACAATGCTAACACTTGGTTACACCAAAATGTTTAGTATACATTGTCAATTCTATAATTTCTATTTACCTATCAATATTTGATTTTCTTTTAATTTCATAATTATGTTTACCCAGTAGGAGATGGTAAGGATAAATGTACTATATAACCACACTTTTGAAAATGAAAAGAATATTGAGTCATATTTTAGCTTTTAACTATTATTTTCATTCATCCTACCTAATGATAAAACTACATGGTGAAATATTGAAAACTCACATTTATGTAGTTAACTTTTCAAGTAAATGTTCCATTTTAGAATTGCTATACTATCTTCTCTTAAATACTCTTTGTATTGTAGACTATCAACCAAAAAAAGCCCAAAAATCAAAAAATCCAGAGAGATACTTATAATATGTATTACTGCTAAGTATTAATTTTTTAAATCACATCATAAGTTGCACAAACATGTTTGTTATTTGACCAGCTGAATTTAAATAAAATCTTTTCTCTCTGGCTATAGAGACTATGCTTTTAGAATATGCTGAATGCATGCTGAATGATTCTTTTGATGCTGCTGTGTCACAATAGTGAAAATATTTAAGTGCTAATATATAGTTCCCTCTTTTATTTTCTTATTTTGTCTGTAATTCTCAACAGAGATCTGTAGGTTTTTCCATGTTTAGAGGTGAGACAGAGTGACAGAGTGACATTGAAAGACTATGAAACACACATCTGGTTTTCAGAGCAAGGATAGTATTAACTTTAAAATAGACCTGTAATAAAATTATATGGAGATCTTTGAAAGCCATGCCTTTACAAATCTTGACAATTCCTTTTCTTAGTTCTGCCCATTCTGCACTTGAAAAATGAGGCTCAGAATGTCTACCTGAACTCATATGACATATCTGGCCCAATGTTCATTAATTTGTTTGACCTCACAAATATGAAAGTCAGTGAGAAACAGATAATTCTTTTCCTCTAATCATAAGATGATTCTTGGTTTTATTTACTATAGTATTTCCAATACATATCATAGTTTCTAGTATAGAAATGGCTTTCAAAAACAGCTATTAAACTTTGATGAATACTTTTTTTTCAATTGCATCAAGGGCCTTATATTTTATGATGATAGAATCTAATTAATTACACTGGAAACATGCTACAATAAGTATACCAAGGGTTACATACTATAATATACATCAAAATTAAAAATAAAAAAAAATGGATGAGAACATTGTAAAGGTTTTAGGATGAGGGAGGAGTGTTGCAAAAATTTACCTTCTGTATATTTCATGGCCATTTCAACAATGAACACAGAACAGTTCTGGTTTTTTGCATAGGAAGACACAAAAATAAGAAAGAGATTAGTTGGTAAATATAAGAAATCTATCAGAAGTAGGTAAGCTATATACATGTATAAAATTATGAAGACAAAAATGGAAAGAATCTACTTTAGAAGACAAACTTAAATGATATATTGGCCAGATTTTAAGAAGTCAGTGTTGCAACCCCATTTCTGAACAACAATATCAACCAACCAGATACCCCAGAGCTCCTAGGGAGTAAACCTGCAGCCAAAAAGTACACATGGAAGGCCTCATGGCTTCAGCTACATATGTCGCAAAGGATGGCCTTGTCTGACATCCCTGGAATGGGAGTCCCTTGATCCTGTGAAGGCTTGATGCCCCAGTATAGGGAAATTCCAGGGTGGGGAAGTGGGAGTTGGAGTGAGTGGGTGGGTGAGTAGGCAGCACCCTCCTAGAAGCAGGGGGAGGGAGGATGGGATAGGGGGTTTCCAGGGAGAACCAGGAAAGAGGACAACATTTGAAATGTAAAGTAATAAAATAACCCATAAAAATTTTAAAAAATGTCAATGTCTCTATATTTGTTTTACCCATTCGGGAGCCAGAAGGTTTCAGAAATTTGACTCATAAACGTACTTCTATGAATCAATTTATTGTGGATATCTAATTATAGAAAGTCTGAGTGAATTAAAAATTCAGCTTAATATTTAATCAAAAGCAATTGAATTTTTAACTCGAATTTAAACTTCTCAGAGAAGCCCAATATCAACTATGTTACCCACAAGATTTTCTCAGGTAAATAGAGATCTTTTAAAGATATTTTAATAAAACCACCATCAGAAACATGAGAAAAATGCAGTAAGGTAGGATGAAACAACAACCGTGTACATACATAGCTAAGCTCTAAAAAGTTAAAAAGCAAAGAACTTGGTACTTGAAAAATAGTGCATTCACTTGGTAAGAGAGTTAATCTTGGAATTAATGGACTCAGCCATGTATTTTGAGCACAAGGGTTCTTTTTTGCCTTCATTAATTTTACTTTTTAATTCACTTTACATGCTTGATCACAGCTACCTCCAAAACCCCCTCTCACACAGCTCCTCCCTCATTCCCCCTCCATTTCTCTGAGAGGGTTGCTCCCCCCTTAGTACCTGGCACAATCAAGTCTATGCAGGGCTCCGCACATCCTCTACCACTGAGTTCAGATAAGGTAGCCCAGTTAGGGGGACAGGATCCACAGGCAGGCAAAAGAATCAGGCTGCCAAGGACCAACCTCAGCTTGCAGAGGGTTTCTGAGAGAAGGGGTGTCTGGGAGCAGCAAAATAAATGACTGGAAGTCAAATCATGGGTTCAAGCTAATGGCCTATTTTCTGCTCTCTAGACAGCTCTCTGTAGATAGCTCTTGGCTCTGTAGTGTGCTTGAGACAGCTTTTCAGACTGCTGTCTTTCTGTGTTCTGCTCTGCTCTAGACAGCTTTTTCTTGATATATATCCCTCTCTACTTGAGACAGCCTGCTTTCTGCTTGAGGCAGCTCTCTATGCTAGTAAAAGTTCTAAAAGTTCTCTGGATAGTTTATGAATTTTCTGACCAAAGTCAGAAAAGCTGATATAAAACATTCTTGAATCTTCT
Organism: Arvicanthis niloticus; assembly: GCF_011762505.2. NCBI lineage: Eukaryota > Metazoa > Chordata > Mammalia > Rodentia > Muridae > Arvicanthis > Arvicanthis niloticus. Next base: position 66,116,342 of record NC_047679.1, read on the forward strand.
GACCAAGTCACAAATCCTATTAGAAAAAAAAATTCTAAAAGAGCCATGAAAAATTCTAAAAAAAGCTGTGTTTGCTCTCCATGGATTTTTTTAATAAAACTCAAAAATCATGTTAGAAAAAAATCCTGAAGAGCTGTGTTTCTCTCCAGAGATCTCCAGACAGCCCAGCTCTTGCTCGAAAAAAAAAAAAAAAATCTAAAACATGAACTGCTATCATGTTCTGCTAGTTCATCTCATGCAGACCAAAAATCCAGATGTTTTTATTTATAAATGAATTCAGTTATTTATTCCATGTTTCTTCTTGACCATCCTATGAATCAGCATTTTATGACCCTAGCTCCTTGACTCTTAGGAAGAGACAACAGGCATAAACACAGAAAATAAAATACCTGGCCCTGGAATTACCATTCCAGCCATGCCTGGGTCTAAATTTGTTCCATCTCAGACTAACCTTGAACTCAGCACTCTGCCAGCATTTGTATCTGCCTGTCTTTGTATCTTTCTGACAAGCCAGCTCATAGTGTAACTGCTTTTGTTCTTTTAGAACTCTGAAGCTCCGTATACAATTCATATTGCTTCTTTATATTTTTGTATAGATGGGAAATTATATATTTTTGAACTCAACATTTTGGAGTTATTTTCCACATCTTTAAGGGTGTCTTGAAGGTCCCAGCATTTACAATTTTGTTAAGACATTAGGCACACCTTCCCCTCCTGGACATATGCAGACTTTGTTTATTATGGAAGCATTAATGTTAACAAGGAGGACATTCCTAGGAGGAAAGTAACATATGTACATTATACAAACAAGCCTTATGCCTACAGCAGTAATTGACTTTCATGGATGCCCATGCCTGCTGGTCCTGTTCCAGAGGCCAGAACTATGTCATTCGGTCCCCACCAAGGCCATGCTGCACTTGGCATCAGGGTTGCTCCAGTTGTTGGGGGACCTGCATGAAGAACAAGCTGCACATCTGCTACATAGGCACATGGGTTGTTAGTACCAGTGCAGAGTTAGATCATAAAATCTTAAGTGTTTTTAGATAAAGTATGTTTTCAGAAGTGGAAACTTTAAATCCTAAAAATAAAGATTCACCAAAAGGGTGAACTAATAATTCAGGTAGAGCTCATAAAAGATCTAAGTACATTTCTGAGAATTTAGCACTAAAGAAAAAAAACTAGAAATATAAGAATGCTAATACAGCACATAAGTTGGAACCATGACTAAAAGAATGTGTAATCAAACACGATGGCATTATTTAAGTCCTTGAGACCTATGTGGTTTAAAGAAAGACATGAGTCCTTAAAGGTGCACTGTTTTCCACATGCATGCAAGATCATGAACACACAATAAATCAGTATGTCAATATATTTTTTAAATATTTTGATGAATCGAAGATCTAACTAAAATAATTTATTTTTCTTGATAAGCATGAATTATACTGATATTGAAACAATGATTCCAAAGTTTAAGTAAAATTCCCAGCATAGTCACAAAATATTGAGGAACAAAGCTGGACAGTTGCTACAATGAGTATATGACTATCAATACATGTATAAGAATTTACAGGTGACATTAACAAAAACTCAGATAAATCAATCACTAGAATATAACAGAGGGTTGCATAAATGTGCTAAAGCAATATTTGACAAATGAGTGAATTTAATATAACTGACTGGAGTAAAGTTTTCAACAAATAATTATTCTCATAAAAATGAAAATAAACAGAAAATACAACAGAGCCTTCTGGTATGAGCCAGAGCACTGAGCAGATCCAGGGTGACAGCTCTGCCCCCCAATCACACAAAACCCAGAGGAAGCAGAGCTCCCAGGAACTCTAACCCGGGCAATATCTTAGGTAAGCAGACAACAATGGCCGCTCCAAACAGGAAGTTACTGGGACCCACAAAGACCCAGAAAGTCACTCCCAGCCCAGAGCACTGGTTCCTTCCCATCTAGGCCTAAACACTGAGCAGATCTTGGGTGGCAGCTCTGCCTCCAATCACACAGAACCCAGAGGAAGCAGGGCTCCCAGGAAATCTAACTGGGGCAGTATCTTAGGTAAGCAGACAGCAACATTCACCCCAAACAGGGAGTAACTGGGACCCACAAGGACCCAGGAAGTTGCTCCCAGCCCAGAGCACAGGTTCCTTCCGATCTGGGCCAGAGCACTGAGCAGATCTTGGGTGGCAGAACTCTAACCTGGGCAGTATCCTGTCTGCACTTGAGCACTGAGCAGATTTTGGGCCTCAGTGCTTACCCCAGTAGTTACACCCACCCCACAAAGTTCTAATACAACAAAGATAATAGGAAAGACAGGCTCTAGTCAGGGACAGGGCAGGTAGCACTAAGGAGATCCAGATAGCAAAAAGTAAGTACCCAGGGTACTTGGCGTCACCAGAACCTAGTTCTCCCACACAAGAAAGTCCTGAATTCCCCATAGTACTAGGAAAGCAAGATTCAGATTTAAAATCACTTCTAGTGATGATGATAGAGGACTTTAAGAAGGACATAACACTCTCAAAGAAATCGAGGAACACACAGGTAAACAGGTAGAAGCCTTTAAAGTGGAAACACAAAAATCCCTTAAAGAATTACAAGAGAACACAACCAAACAGGTGAAGGAATTGAACAAAACTATCCAGGACTTAAAAATTAGAAGTAGAAACGATAAAGAAATCACAAAGGGAGACTACCCTGGAGATAGAAAACCTAGGAAAGAAATCAGGATTCATAGACACAAGCATCACCAACAGAATACAAGAGATAAAAGAGAGAATCTCAGATGCAGAAGATACCATAGAAAATATCGACACAACTGTCAAAGAAAACGCAAAATGCAAAAAGTTCTTAACACAAAATATCCAGGAAATTCAGGACACAATGAGACCAAACCTAAAGACAATAGGTATAGATGAGAGTGAAGATTCCCAACTTAAAGGACAAATAAACATCTTCAACAAAATTATAGAAGAAAACTTCCCTAATCTAAAGAACAAGATGCCCATAAACATACAAGAAGCCTATAGAACGCCAAATAGACTAGACCAGATAAGAAATACCTCCCATCACATAATAATCAAAACACCAAGTGCACAAAGCAACTAAAGAATATTAAATGCAGTAAGGGAACTCCTGTCATGTAATAACCAAAACACCAAGTGCACAAAACAAAGAAAGAATATTAAATGCAGTAAGGGGAAAAGGCCAAGTAACATATAAAGGCAGACTTATCAGAATTACACCAGACTTCTCACCAGATACTATAAAAGCTAGAAGATGCTGGACAGATGTCATACAGACCCTAAGAGAACATAAATGCCAGCCCAGGCTACTATACCCATCAAAACTCTCAAGATATTCCACCACAAAACCAAATTTATACAATATCTTTCCACAAACCCAGCATTACAAATGATAATAGCAGGAAAACTCCAATACAAGGAGGGAAATTACACCCTAGAAAGAGCAAGAAAGTAACCCTCTTCCAACAAATCCAAAAGAAGATAGCCACACAAAGATAACTTCACCTCTAATAACAAAAATAACAGAAGACAACGATCAATGTTCCTTAAAATCTCTTAATATCAATGGACTCAATTTCCCAATAAAAAGACATAGGCTAATGGACTGGATACATAAACGGGACCCAACATTTTGCTGCATACAGGAAACCCACCTCAGTGCAAAGACAGATTCTACCTTAGAGTAAAAGGCTGGAACCAATTTTTCAAGCAAATGGTATTAAGAAAAAAAGCTGGAATAGCCATTCAAAAATTTTTAGGCTGAGAGCACAAAGGGAGGGACTCATGGCTCCACCTGTATGGGTAGTTGAGAATGGCCTTGCGAGGCATCAGTGGAAGTGGATAGCCTTGGTACCTGAAAGTTTGGGTTCCCTAGTGTTGGGGAATTGCAAGAGCAGGGAGGTGAGAATGAGAGGATGTTGGAAGCACACCCTTATGATAATTGGAGGGGGGAAATGGGGTAAGGGGTAGGCATCAGTGGAAGTGGAGGGCCTAGGTGCCCGAAAGTTTGGATTCCATGATGTTGGGAAATTTGAGAGCAGGAAGGCTAAAATAGAAACTCCCAGAATTATATGGATTAGACATGACAGAGGAAGGCTGCCAGATGACTAGATTCCAGAATTCAAACAAACAATTATCTTGATACTAAAATTTGTTTTGAGAATTGTATATTGTGGAATACATAGCCTTGGTGTATCTACTCATCAGGCAAGCTGAGCAGACCTGCTCGAACCTCTGATATCCTGGAATTCCAGCTGGATGCAGTGAAGACACAGTGTCAGAGGCTTATCAACTTTCTCTTCCCCCAACCCCTCTTCTAATATCTCAACACCCATAATCAGCTTGAAGAAGTTAATGAAGAGTCGGTGCCCCTATTCCCTGGGCTTGGGGACTGAGATGGTTAATATTGAGCTTTCTTTCTAGGGAAAAGTAGTGGTTTTGTTGGAACAGGGAGGATTAGCTAGGATTTATTGCATAGCCATAACCTACTGGTAGAAATATGTATAATTGTTATTAAGATGAAGTTATAATTTCTTAAATGGTACAAAATTTACTTTGATTTCAAATTTAAGGTTTTCATTGGTATGAGCTTCTTATTAATATAAAAGTGAGATGAATATTGTTACTATCATAGGCATTGTGCCTGTATAACACATTTAGGAATACAAGGCTTATACCCAGTCCTTCTTTAACTTTTTTAACTGATTTGAGATGGTCAGCCTGTGAGTTAAGGGCCTATAGAAAATTCATGGCTTTGAGTTTATTGTTAGGGTGTTTTCTATATTTTCTTTAGAAATAGCTGAGAGGAGTTAACAGACAACAGTCCAGATTGCCTTACATAGTTGGTTTTCAAAACATCAGAAATCCACAGAAGTGACGTTACAAATATTTCTGTATTAATGTACATTTTGATTAGAGACCTGTCTGCTCCTGACAGCTTCCTGTCCTGGATTCTAAGAAGAAATTGAGCATCTTTGGAGTTTTTCCAATTGTGGTGAGACAGACACTAGACAAGAATTGCCTCTTTCCATCTACAGACAAATTACTGTCCAGAAAAGGACACACTTGCAGAATAGTCAACTGATTATATCTGCCAAGATAGAGTAATCAGCCCTTAATAATTCTGCATCACTAGGTCTGTCAGATGATCCTGGGCCAGAAGGCTGAAGATCAGATGCTCCAGCGTTCTGTAGTATAGGGACTGTCCAGGTGTTCAGTGGTCTCTATAAATTGGCTATGTTTTAGAAGCTATGCTTACTGCTTCCCATAATTTCAGTTAACTCAGTCATTCTGGATTTCTGACAGGGTTGAAGACCTATAGTCTCATAGCCAATCCTGGCTATTTACTTTGAGAGAAAAGATCTGAGAGGATGGTTTTCAGCTGACATTCATTCTAAAGCCAAGAAAAAAAGCCAGGTTCAGAACTAAGTCTTTTTTTAGGAGAGATGACAGAGGTTCTGCTTAGTCAACAAAATGATGGACTGGGTATTAGGTCTATCTTGCACCTTACTGACATAAATTGGTATGGTTATGCTCTAACTGTATTTTGAGAGAAAAGTTTTATTTTAACAGGAAGGGTGATATGTAGGAGGAGCTAAGGTGGGAGGAGTACGGAGAGGAGGAGTAAGGAGAGGAGGAGGAGAAGGAGAGGAGAAGATAGGTTATGAAAGAGAAAGAGAGAGGTGGGCTAGACATGGAGGCAGATGTTCACATGTCTCTGCCAGTCAAAGATAGTTGATATATATATAGGTTGGGTATTAGGTTACACTTCTGATTGATATTGAGCATTAACAAATTTATAAAGCCTTTGGTTAACATAAAAAAAAATTGTATAAGAACAAAAGGGAGAAGGGGATATGGAATAGGAGTTTTCTAGGGAGGGGAAATGGGGAAAGGGGATGGCATCTGAAATGTAAATAAAATATCCAATAAAAAATAAATTTAAAAAAATGTGAAAAAAATAAATATTAATAATAATAATAAAAGAAAATACAACAGTATATTTCTGGACATTAGTTAAAAATAGATTTAAGTTCTAAGACTAACTCCCCAAATTACACTTAAAACAATCTATGTGGTATTTGTTTGATAATGGCTCACTATGTATAACACCAAACAGTCCATGAAAGAACTGATAAGTTGCATTTTATTGAACTAAAAAATAAATCTTCTCTGTAGAAGATATAAGGAGAATGAAAATATAAGTTACAGAGTGGGGGAAGATATTTCTCAAAAGACATCTGAAAAAATAGCTGTCCAAAATACACAAAGAACCCTTAAAATCAATAACACTAAATCAATTGTTATTTTCTTAGCTTGTGAATACTATAGACATTATGGTTTATAAAAACTGACATTTATTTGTAACCATGACAGATAGTAAAACCCCTTGGCTAGGGGTCTAGGATGATATGATTTTGGTGAGGGTTCTTTTCCACTTTAAAACTGAAAAGTTCTCCCTAATTCCTAACAAAATGGAAAACAGAGAGAAACATGCTTTTGGAGTTCTTTTTTTTTTCTGAACTCAAAACACTTTATTTATCAGTATTTGTATATACATATATACATACATATATGAACAATAATTAAATAATAAGATGTATTTGAAAAGTATGGGGGGTTAGGAAGAGTGGGAGGAAGGAGAGAAAGGGGAAAATTATGTAAATACAGTGCTCATATATGAAAATCTCAAAAAGGAATCCAGTTTTTTAAAATGTTCAACAGGTTAACTAGCATTTTACAATATGAAAATAAATATGACCTATAATTATGTTGGAGGACATTTTAACTCACTACAAACTTGGAGTTCTTATAGTAACATTCATTCTATTAAATATAGCTCCGTCTTCATAGGATCACAATTGTTTGTAAAAGGCCCCCTTTCTAATATCATTACAAATATAAATAAAATTCCAGTGTGTATTTATGTAAGAAACATAGGTACTCTATTTATATATTTAGATATTGATTCTTCAAGATACAAGTTAATTTCTTCTGTACAGTAGTCCATTTAAGCAGTCACAGAAAATAATTTGTAGATTTAATTCAAAATTCTGAAGTCTAACATTTAATCTAAACATTTAAATCAGATATAGTTATAAATAAAGATATGCTTTCTTTTAAGAAAACAATCCTTTCCATCTATAAGCCTTTATGTGAATATAAATTACAATGAAATTCCTTTGTGTCAGCTGCTTTTATTTAAAAATACTTTCTACCTGGAACATCTAGTTGCCATGTTAGTCAGAGACTGAGATAGCTGGTTTTCACTCTCCTTCTTCTCTTCAATTACAATCTTCTTAGTTTCTTCCCTATTCCTTTAGAAGCCTCCTAGCAGGTACCACTTCTCCTACCCTATCTGCATCCCTTTGGGATTTCTATTAAACATTAGTGCTGAACCAGCTTTATTTTTGCCTATTGACCCTCTCAGTCCTTCCTTCTAGCCCATTCCCATTCCTTGTGTCAGCCCTAGATACCTAGAAACTGTTCTACCTAGTACGCACACCCAGCTGGCACTCAGTAGGAATATTTAATCTTGTTACTGTCTACTATTAGGGTCTCTCTTGTTTAGCAGGTACAACTTCTCCCAACCTACTTCCATTTTCTGAGAACAACACTTGGTGAGAACATAGCTATGCTTCTACTTGGACTCTCTCATCCCTCTTTTCTAACCTACTTTTATTTGTTTGTGTTATCCCTCTATACCTTGTATCACTTTCTACCTGAGACCTTCAATGGCTGCATCAGGCTAGTACTCACATAAGTGATTCATACTATACTTTTTTTCTTCTATTATAATCTTTTGATTCCCACCCTCAGCCTTGTAAAAATAGGTTTGCACATTTCCCTTATCCCATATCAACTCTATTCACTAGACTCTAACTCTTGGTACAGACAGTGTCCCTCTATATCTTTCATTCCTGTCTCTCCACATCATTCCTTATCTTACTACAACCTACACTCAGAAGCCCCTCCTCACCTCACACCTTCAACT